>NC_061513.1:274711043-274731448 GCF_022539505.1 Lolium rigidum | reverse complement strand
TTTCTTGTGTTACTACTGCTGCAATACTACCACCATCAACTACACGCCGAGCAAGCTATTTTTCGGCACCGTTGCTACTGCTCATACATATTCATACCACCTGTATTTCACTATCTCTTCGCCGAACTAGTGCACCTATTAGGTGTGTTGGGGACACAAGAGACTTCTTGCTTTGTGGTTGCGGGGTTGCATGAGAGGGATATCTTTGACCTCTTCCTCCACGAGTTCGATAAACCTTGGGTGATCCACTTAAGGGAAAACTTGCTGCTGTTCTACAAACCTCTGCACTTGGAGGCCCAACACTGTCTACAGGAAAAGGAGGGGGAAGTAGACATCAATGTCATGTGATGGTTAGGAGTGGCGCACATAAATGCTAGCTATGGCCCACTCTCGTTTTTGCTTTTCTGCGATGGCTAACAGTGGCGCACCTGTATGATAAGTAGTGGCGCACTAGGTGGTGCGCCACTGTTATTTGGATTACTAATGGCGTATTACTAGTGCGCCACCGCTAACAGTTAGCAGTGGCGTGATAGTAGTGGCGCACCACTAGTGCGCCACTGATAGCAAAAACTGGTGCGCCACTGATAGCCTGTTTTCTAGTAGTGGGCATGGGTTTTGGCTCAAGGTGTTTGGATGCACGAGAAGCATTTCCTCTCAGTACAGGGCTTTGGCTAGCAAGGTTGTTTGAAGCAAAAACAAGTATGAACCGGTACAGCAAAACTTACATAAGAACATATTGCAAGTATTATAAGACTCTATATTGTCTTCCATGTTGCTCAAACACTTTTACCAGAAAATATCTAGACCTTAGAGACCAATCATGCAAACCAAATTTAACAAGCTCTACGGTAGTTCTTCACTAATAGATTAAACTACATGATGCAAGAGCTTAAACATGATCTATGAGAGCTCAAAACAATTGCCAAGTATCAAATTATTCAAGACCATATGAAGCATTTTCTGATTCCAACCAAATAGCAACAAGTGAAGCGATCAACTTTCGCCCTTGAACATTAAAAGCAAAAATGAAGAACACTAGTGTTCATATGAAAAAGCGGAGCGTGTCTCTCTCCACACATGAGCATGAATTTATTCAGAGAATGAAAATAACAAAAAGAAATTAAAAACACACACAGACGCTCCAAGTAAAGTACATAAGATGTGGCGGAATAAAAATATAGTTTCACTAGAAGTGACCTGATAAGTTATCGATGAAGAAGGGGATGCCTTGGGCATCCCCAAGCTTAGATGCTTGAGTCTTCTTAAAATATGCAGGGATGAACCACCGGGACAACCCCAAGCTTAGACCTTTCACTCTTCTTGATCATAGTATATCATCCTCTTCTCTTGACCCTTGAAAACTTCCTCCACACCAAACTTCAAACAAACTCATTAGAGGGTTAGTGCATAATAAAAATTCACATGTTCAGAGGTGACACAATCATTCTTAACACTTCTGGACATTGCACAAAACTTCTAAAAGTTAATGGAACAAAGAAACTCATTCAACTTAACAAAAGCGGCAATGCGAAATAAAAGGCAGAATCTGTCAAAAACAGAACAGTCCGTAAAGACGAATTTTGCAGGGGCACTTAACTTACTCAAACGGAAAAACTCAAAACTAATGAAAGTTGCGTACATATCTGAGGATCACGCACGTAAATTTTCAGATTTTTTTGACTCTCCTACAGAGAGATCTGCGCGAATTCGTGACAGACAGCAATGCTGTTTCTGCGCAGCAATCCAAATCTAGCATCAACTTTACCATAGAGACTTTACTTGGCACAAAAACATGATAAGGAGAGGTTGCTACAGTAGTAAACAACTTCCAAGATTCAACAAACAGTAGCAAAATAAACACATGGGTTATCTCCCAAAAAGTTCTTTCTTTATAGCCATTAAGATGGGCTCAGCAATTTCAATGATACTCTCGCAAGAATTAAGAGTTGATGCAAAAGAGAGCATCAAGAAGCAAATTTAAAACACATTTAAGCCTAACCCACTTCCTATGAAAAGGAATCTTGTACACAAATAGATTCATGAAGAACAAAGTGGCAAGCATAGAAAAGCAACACAAGCGCAATTTCAAGATTCTCAACATAAAGAGGGGAAACTTAATATTATTAAGATGCATATAACCATGTTTCGCTCTCTCATAATAACTTTCAGTAGCATCATGAACAAACTCAACAATATAACTATCACATAAAGCATTCTTGTCATGAGCCACATGCATAAAATTATTACTCTCCACATAAGCATAATCAATTTTATTAGTTGTAGTGGGAGCAAATTCAACAAAGTAGCTATCATTATCATTCTCATCAAGTGTAGGAGGCATAGTATAATCATAATAAAATTTACTCTCCATAGTAGGCGGCGCCAAAAGACCACTATCATTATAATCATCATAAAAAGGAGGCAAAGTATCATCAAAGAAAATTTTCTCCTCAATGCTTGGGGGACTAAAAATGTCATGCTCATCAAAACCAGCTTCCCCAAGCTTAGAATTTTCCATATCATTAGCAACAATGGTGTTCAAAGCGTTCATACTAATATCATTGCTACTAGCATGCAAATAAGATTCCATAGGTTTTTTCATTTTCGCAGCAAACAATCCATGTCTTAACTCAGGAAATAGAATAAGAAGCTCATTGTTGCTTTCCATTATGCCTAACTAGTGTAAACAAGAAACCAAAAGATGCAATTGCAGGATCTAAAGGAAATAGCTTTGAGCACTTACAACGGCAACAGAAAATAACTTAGTTACCTGGGACCGGAGTATGAGTGCCTTTTACCTTTCCTCCCCGGCAACGGCGCCAGAAAATAGCTTGATGTCTACTCACGCTTCTTTTCCTGTAGAGAGTGTTGGGCCTCCAAGAGCAGAGGTTTGTAGAACAGCAACAAGTTTTCCCTTAAGTGGATCACCCAAGGTTTATCGAACTCAGGGAGGAAGAGGTCAAAGATATCCCTCTCAAGCAACCACTGCAATCACGATACAAGAAGTCTCTTGTGTCCCCAACACACCTAATACACTTGTCAGATGTATAGGTGCACTAGTTCGGCGAAGAGATAGTGAAATACAAGTAGTATGGATGTATATGAGTGGTAATAGCAATCTGAATAAAATATGGCAGCAAGTAAACATGCAACAGAACAGTAAGTAAGCGGTGTTTGCAGTATTGGAAACAAGGCCTAGGGATCATACTTTCACTAGTGGACACTCTCAACATTGATCGCATAATAAATATTAACTTCTCTCATTTGTGCTACATACACTCTTTTGTTGGATGACAAACACCATTCATTGTGTAGGGCTACAAGAGCTCCCTCAAGCCGGAGTTAACAAGCGCCACAACATTCAGCATTCATATTTAAGTAACCTTAGAGCATAATAGATCTTTGCAAAATAAACCGAGTACTAACATAGCATACACACTTTGTCACCATTACACTATGAAAGGGGGAATAGATCACATCAATACTATCATAGCGATAATTAACTCCATAACCTACAAGAGATTATGATCATAATCTACGACAAGAACCACATGATGCACACACTGTCACTATTACACCGTGCAGGAGGAATAGACTACTTTAATAACATCACATGAGTAGCACATAGACTTGTAGCGATACAAAGCTCATCATATGGATCTTAATCATGTAAGGCAGCTCACAAGATCATTGTATTGGAGTACAGAGAGAGAGATTAACCACATAGCTACCGGTACAGCCCTTAGCCTCGAGGGAGAACTACTCCCTCGTCATCATGGGAGACAGCGATGGCGGTGAAGATGGCGGTGGTGTCGATGGAGAAGCCTTCCGGGGGCACTTCCCCGTCCCGGCGGCGTGCCGGAACAGAGACTCCTGTCCCCCAGATCTTGGCTTCGCGATGGCGGCGGCTCTGGAACTTTTCTCGTACCGTGGCTTATTCGTCTCGAAGATTTAGGTCACGAGGCTTTAAATAGGCGAAGAGGCGGAGTCGGAAGGGCTACGGGGGCGCCACACAATAGGCCGGCGCCCCCCCCCCCCTCTGGCCGCGCCGCCTTAGTGTGTGGGGCCCCTGGGCCTCCCCTCTGGTGGCTCTCGGGTGTTCTGGAAGCTTCGTGGAATTCTAAGATGCTGGGCGTTGATTTCGTTCAATTCCGAGAATATTTCCTTACTAGGATTTCTGAAACCAAAAACAGCAGAAAACAGGAACTGGCACTTCGGCATCTCATCAATAGGTTAGTTCCGGAAAATGCATCAAAACGATATAAAGTGTGAACAAAACATGTAGGTATTGTCATAAAACAAGCATGGAACATCAGAAATTATAGATACGTTGGAGACGTATCAGCGCCAGCCAAGGGAGTGTCGGGGAAGACCGAGGCTGGCTCCAGCACAGTAGGGCCAGGGGTCGCAGGGCCCAGGGGCGAGGTGGGAGTAGAGCCCGGGGAGCGCGTGTAGCAGACCAGCCCTGGCGACCTCGGTGACTACGGGGGGCACACGTCCAACCCCACGCTCGCAGACGATGCCTCCTGGGGGAAGTTGGACCCGTACTCCAAGATGGAGAGGTCGCAGGACTCCACAGTGACGGCTGGAGGGGCGCGGGGGGTAGTCGCCCCCAACTTGGCCGGCGCGCTCCTGCGAGCCCACGCCGACCTAGGCAGAGCCGACTGCGCCCCAGGCCTGGCGTCCAGAGCTGCTGAAGGTCCGGCTCCGGCATCAGGACCCTGTCGCTGGGGGGAGTCCTCGGCGTCGCCGCCCAAGTCATCCTCAGAGCCACCGTCGAAAGAATCATCATCATCCTCGGCATCGTCATCATGGTGGGACTGAGAGGGGTCGAGGGGAGGAGTCTGAGACCCCGCCTTGGCCTCGTCTCCCTCAACCTCAACCGTCAGGGCCCGGCCACCCTTCCCAAAGAAGACGTGTGGGAGAGTGCAGGCGAGCTTCGAGGGGTCTGGGCATCGGATCAGCATGCACACCGGCCCGACGCCTGGGAGAGAGAGGGGGTCCACGGTGACAAGCTTGCCGATGATCTGGGAAATGAGCTCAAGGTCTCTTTGAGGCTGGGCCCAGAACAGGGGTTGCCCTCGTGACAAACCTATGGCCAGCTAGGGCCTGGGTCTCAGACGAGGAGAATGCCTCCCTTACCCTTCCGTTCCTCTCTACGGAGGTCCGGAGTGCGCTTGAGGGCATGAAGGCTAGCTCGGCCCCTGGCCCTGATGGTCTCCCGGTTGCCTTCTTCCAGAAATTCTGGGCGAAACTCCAGGAGACCATCATGCCAATGTTCCAAGAGTTCTACGTTGGAACTCTTGATATGGGGCGTCTGAACTACGGTGTTATTACCTTGATCCCCAAGGTAGTGGGGGCCACGGATATACGCCAGTTCAGGCCAATTACTGTCATCAACGTAATCCAACGGTTGTTCTCCAAGGTGTGCGCGGTGAGGTTGGCTCCGGTGATGGAGCGGATTACGCACCAACACCAGTTTGCCATCCTTAAGGGCCGCCACATTCATGACGGGATTCTTGCACTGCATGAGATTGTGCATGAGGTCAAGAGTCGACACCAGAGGGGTGTCTTCTTAAAACTAGACTTCCAGAAAGCGTACGACCGTTTGGATTGGTCCTTCCTCAGACAGGTCCTTCAGAGGAGAGGCGTTGACGACCGGATGATTGGCTGGATTATGCAGACGGTGATGAAGGGCAGCACGGCCATTAACATTAATGGGGAAGCGGGTCCCTATTTTAGGCCGGCATGTGGAGTGAGACAGGGTGACCCCCTCTCCCCTATCCTCTTCAATGTGGCGGTTGACTCCCTGGCCGAGATCCTGGAGAGGGCTAGGATCTCGGGCCATATTACTGGAGTGGTCGGCCACCTGATCCCTGGTGGAGGGGTGACCCACCTCCAGTATGCGGATGATACCATGATCATGTTCGAGGGTTCGGACCTAGATATCTAGAACACCAAGTTCCTACTCCTCTGTTTCGAGGCCATGTCGGGCCTCAAAATAAACTTTGACAAAAGTGAGGTAGTGGTATTGGGGTACCCTCCGGAAACCCAACAGCGGATCGCTGACAACCTCAATTGCAGGTTGACAACCTTCCCTGTGAACTACCTGGGAGTACCTGTTAGGGATTCTAGGATCCTTATTAGAGACCTCGCCCCCTTAGTTAGAGCGAAGGCTGAACCTTGGTGCGGGAGGTTCACCTCCAAGGGTAGCAAGACGGTTCTCATTGATTCGTGCATGTCTAGTCTCCCCATGTATATCATGGGCTTGTACATCCTTCCGGAAGGGGTACATGCGGCCTTCGATAAAGAGATCTCTCGCTTCTTCTGGCAGGACAGGACGGGCCGTCAAAAGTACCACATGGTCAAATGGGCCGATGTGTGCGCCCCCAAGGATCTTGGGGGCATAGGGATTATCTCTTCTCGTCACATGAATGTGGCCCTCATGTTGAAATGGGTTTGGAGGATCCTTTCTGATGATGGGGGTTTGTGGCTTAAGTTAGTTAAGGCTAAATACCTACGGGGCCGGCCTCTTCTTGCTTGTGACCGCCGGGAGGGATCTCAGTTTTGGAGGGCCCTCCAGGACATTAAGCACGAGATTAGAGCGGGACTGTCCCTCTCCATAGGCGATGGTAGAGGGACCATGTTCTGGCTTGACCCGTGGATGGGCGCCCGCCCCATTTGCCTTGACTTCCCGGACCTTTTCGCCATTTGCGCCGACCCCCTATTCTTGTCGCCGACGCCGCCCAGGGGGGCTGGGATATCCTGTTCCGTCGCGGTCTTACCCAGGGAGAGGCCCTGAGTCTGGCCAGGCTGCGGAACCTCCTCCCGGACACTCTGCCAGGAGGACTAGATTCACCCTCTTGGCGCTTGACGCCTTCCGGTTCGTTCTCCGTGCGGACGGCCTATAGGGCCTTGTTTAGGGGACCCCCGATGCTCTGGACGGCCCCTCTTTTTAAAGCGCCCATCCCGCTTAAGACGAAGATTTTTCTCTGGCAGTTGCTTAGGGATCGCCTTCCCTCCGGGGTGGAGGTGGCGAAGAGACACGGGCCGGGCGATGGGCTTTGTCCATTATGTGCAGTCCCGGAGACGACGACCCACATAATGTTCTCTTGCCCCGCAGCCCGTTTCCTCTGGAGCTTCCTTCAGGAGGCGCTGGGACCTGAGTGGCAGGCCTCAGCCCTCGGTGAGTTCATTGAGGCCCATGCGAACAGCACCGGTAGGAGGAGGCGCCTCTTCTGGTTGGTGTTCGCGGCCTTGACCTGGACCCTATGGTCTGTGGGTAATAAGATGGTCATCGAGCGTATCTTACCTCGGCGCGCTTCTGATTCCTTATTCTCTTTCTTGGCTTTGTTGCAGCAGTGGTACCCGCTGTGTAGGCAGCGGGACAGGGAGTGCCTGGACGGCATGCTGGAGGATCTTCTTGCGGCGGCACGTCGCCTTTCTTCGTCGTCCAGCCTCTGAGTGGCCCTTTCCTATGTGGGTGTATCGCTTTTCTAGTTCTTTTGGGCATGTTATGTTGTTGCCCTAGCAGACTGTTGTTGTGTGTGGTGTCATCGTGGTGTTGTATCTGTATCTTGTATGGTTGTGGTTGCTTTATCTATAAAGCGGGGCGAAAGCCTATTTCGAGAAAAATATGAATACTGCAACTTCACTACCATCAAAGATTTTCTTAGATTTTCATTTGATTTTTTTGAAATATATAATATATAAATAATTTGCATAGGCATTGATTAACAAGTTCACAAAATCTCGCCCAAGATTTAGCTAAATCTCCTCCGAGATTTTGGACAAAGGAAGATACTTGTTGCCAGATAGGAATCATTTTGACAAAGGATGGAAAATTCTGCATTAACCAACTAATGCATTATTCGTAGGTTTTAATGCAATAGCGGGGAAGTGTATTAATCCTCTCCTTAGCTTTTTCTTTCAGGGACTGCCTAAAATATTTCAATAGGACAATTTTTATTAACTCCCTGTTCTACTTGAAAGTAATGCAAACAACGTCATATATAACCAGGTGCGTCTTAAGGCCTGCACTTCACATTTAAAATCAACATCAATAGATAATTGATTCTGCAACATAAACGTCAGCAGTAAGACTTTTTGCAACATATTTTGATGGAGCCCAAAATTCCTTAGATTCCTCCGGTTTAGAACTAGCCATTCTGGAAAATGAAGTGTAAAGATCGACAATACTAGACATATTAAATTTTGCAATGGATTATTGGGTGTTTCCCTCAGAACAGTTTCGAAATATTCTAGAAAATACTATCTTCCATAGCCCGTAGCACCAATATCCGAATCATGAATCATCTACGACAACAATACCTGCAATTAGCGAATTAAACACTTGACACTTAGCTACCTGGCAACGGTGCTAAAAATAGCTTGCTGCACAGGGTTATTGAAATACACTTTTTCTGGAAGTATTATCCCGGTTTTATCAGTGCTTAGGCCTAGTATTTTATCAGTGCTGCGGTTGCACTCAATTTCTCATTAGTTTTGAGTGAATTGACTAGTTCCGTATCTGTAGGAAAATTGTGGTGATAAAATGGAAGAGTGTCTTGTGTTGTGAAAGGTTTATTGAGTAAAACCTGTAAGTAACCTAGAAGTAAACTGCTGAAAATAAACGAATGTTTCCTTCAGTAGAGAATTTAGGCAAGAGAAATTCGGTTCATGATGGTAGTAAATGTACTTTAGTGAAATAAATCTAACGTACACTCTTTATATTAAATGGTCAGTAATTGAGTTTCCCTTAAATAATCAAACTCTTCCTCATAGTACCTTTTTTTAAAACTATTGTCCCCCCCTTAAGCTACCGCATTCAGTGGTGGCTTAGCAATTAAGGTCACTAGATGATTCCCTGCACATTACTGCGAGGAGGTTAATTCAATTTTTTATTTAGAAAATATAGTTACGATTATTAGTAAAAATCATTTCTTGGATTAAAAAATATAAGATCTCAACATAAATTGTAGTTTCATCATTTTAATTTCCTGGATCCAAATATAAAGTGAACCAATCCTCTGGAACCTGCACGACAAAAAATAATCTCCCTCAAAAATTATTAATTCAAGGCATATTACACATATGAGCGCAGCTACACAGTCAATATAAATATTTGTATTGCATGAACAGATGTTTTGAGTTGATTCCATCACAATTTAAAACGCACTGTATATCGTGCAAGTAACAGGAACGCCACTGGTTGAGGCCACACAAAAATAGCACTGAAAGGCGTTAGACATTCAGAATGGAATTCGTAGACCGCAAAATGGACCATACAGCTTTTTTGAAAGGTGTTGTGAAAGTCTTTTACTCTGTGAGTCCACTTGATGCTGCCACTGTGTTGTATCTAGAAAACGACAACTCTGAAAATGGAGAAATCAATGTCCAGTCATGTCTATAGTGAAAATCACCTGACGGGTCTTGTAGACAATAAAATCTGAAGCTATTTGCTTAAACAATTTAGTTGACATACTAATGCGTAAGAATTGACAATTTGACTGGCATTGCCTATTCGAAAGACCTGAGCACAAACAGTTGTATGAGAAAGTTGCAATAGCAAGCAAGTGGAAATCCATAACTTGTTGTCATGCAAAGTTTCAAGTGTTATCCCCAGTCGTGAAAATATATCACTTCTTCCAGCCTGCAATTTTTTTATACAGATAGGATATTAGTGGACAGTCGTAAGATCTAAGAAATGCTCAAGCGTGGAAAGGAATATCAGAAAGCAAGCACAAACAAAAAGGTGTCGCCGGACCTGAAACTGCAGCAAGTAAGGTATGTCAATGACAGATGAAATTACATCCATGTGCGAATGGAGAATGATCCACAAAGATACTGAAATTAAACAATGGCTAGGTTAAGCAAAATCCAAAATTAAAGAAGGGGGTACACCTCTAAATCCCTCAGCACCTATTCCTGGATCAAGGGACCGTGCGCGCATAGGAAAGGATTGTTGTTGGCGTTGCTTGCTACCGCCGATCTGCTGGAGGCTGCAAGCCTGCAAGGCTCATCCCTTGCTGGAATAGGATCGTTGGTGACTTGGTGTGACGGGAGGCAAGTCCACCCGAATTTATAAAGAGGAAAACTATCTGAGCCAAACTCCTCGTATGCCTCGTGTATGCAATTATTTTTCGTGGAGATAATGGGGAAGAGGAAGTAGAGACGCGGCACCGCGGGGATCATGGCGAAGAGTAGGGGTTAATCGTCTGACATTGCACGGGTCAATGGAGAATAAAATACAATAATGGGTGTTGCTATCCAACGGCCGGCGGCGAAAGGTTCACATCCAGTCTCTCTTCCATGCCTCGGGTGTTGCTATTACGAAAGAGGATAAACAGGAGGTCCTGCTACAGCACTTCAAAGGCATTATGGGCACCAAAGCTCCACGTCAACTCAGCCTTGATTGGGAGGGTCTGAACTACCCATCTTTTGATCTGTCGTATTTGGATGCACCCTTCGAGATCGAAGAGATTAAGGATGATGTCTTCTCGCTACCCTCTGTCAAAGCCCCGGGCCCAGATGGCTTCATCGGGGCCTTCTTCAAATCGCGTTGGGACATTATTAAGGCGGATGTCACGGCTGCGATCTTCCACCTGGCAAACCTTCGGGGGGGGGGGGGTCGTGCGAGTCTCATTAACTCGGCCAACATCATCCTTATCCCCAAGAAGCCCGACGCGGCTGGAGTCACCGACTTCCGGCCAATCGGCCTCATTCATAGTCTCTCCAAGATTTTCTCCAAGCTTCTGGCAAACAGGCTCGCGCCGATTCTACCGGACATCGTCTCCAAATGCCAAAGCGCTTTTGTCAAACAAAGAAGCATCCACGACAACTTCTTGCACGTTCAGAACCTCATTAAGGAATTGCACTCCTCCAAGACCGCTTGTTTGTTCCTTAAGCTCGACATCTCCAAGGCTTTTGACTCCATCGGCTGGGCCTATCTTCTTGAGGTCATGCGCGCGCTGGGTTTTGGCCAAATTTGGCGCGATTGGGTCTGCATGTCCTTGGCCTCGGCCTCTTCACGCGTCCTCCTTAATGGGGAGCCGGGCAAACCTTTTCCGCATGCTAGAGGTCTACGTCAGGGGGATCCGCTATCCCCCATGCTGTACATCATCGCCATTGATCCGCTGCAGCACATTCTACAATTGGCGACCAACCGTGGCATCCTCAGCCCCATTAGGTCACGGATGACGCAATGCAGAGTCTCCCTCTACGCTGACGACGCGGGCATCTTCGTAAATCCGACAAAGGAGTTACATACCGTATCTGCAATTCTTGAGTGCTTTGGCAAGGCGAGCGGCCTCGTCACTAATCTGGCAAAGTCCGAGGTCTTTCCGGTGCGTTGCGGCGATATTAACATTCATGACCTCCTCGACGGCTTCCCTGCGAAGATCATGGCCTTCCCCGGAAAGTATTTAGGGCTACCCCTTCATTTCCGCCGCCTGCGCAAAGTGGATATCCAACCGCTCCTCGACAAGATCGCCGGAAAGCTGCCGGGATGGTTCGGTAAAAACCTGGCTCGCCCTGGAAGAATCACACTTGCAAAATCGGTCCTCATGGCCACGGCTGTCTACCACGCCACAGTCCTGCCTCTCTCTAAATGGGCTCGAGACAAGATCAACAAGATTGCCAGGAATTTCATTTGGGTGGGGGATGATGCTGAACATGCCTCTGGTGGGCACGCACTGGTCAACTGGAAAACGGTGTGTAGGCCCAAAGATCTGGGGGGCCTCGGTTTGCCTGACCTCGAACGCTCCGGCCGTGCACTTAGACTGCGGTGGCCCTGGCTTAGGTGGACTGACCCCCACAGATCATGGGTTGGCTCCAAGCTTTCGTGCGATGAAGCTGATATGGACCTATTCAGAGCCGCAAGAAAGATCACCATTGGGAATGGGGACTACACTTCCTTCTGGTATGACTCCTGGACCGAGCGTGGGCCTATTAGGCTGTGGGCTCCGGACCTGTTCAAGTTCGCCACAAGGAAAACGAGAAACGTCGCCAAAGAGCTCCTCGACGACAACTGGATCCGCTCCATTGCTAGACTCGACACACCGGTCCAGCTGGCGCAGTTCCTGGAAATCTGGAATGTGGTGGCCACCATCCAGCTGGACCCTGATACGGCGGACACCATTGCTTGGACCACCAACTCGCAGGGGGCATACTCTGCTGGATCCGCATACCACCTTCAGTTCCTCGGCAGCTTCCCCAGGTTTAATGCCGACAAGATCTGGCGTGCCCACGCCGAGCCGAAGTGCAAGATTTTTGCTTGCCTTGCTCTTCATGCCAGGCTCCTCACTGCTGACATGCTGGCTATCAGAGGGTGGCCGCATGACCCGGTTTGCCCACTTTGTTTGTCCTCACATGAGACGGCGGGCCACCTGTGTAAAGACTGCCCTTTTACAGCCGCCATATGGAGCACCATCTACCAGGAAGACGCCCAGGCTCCTACCACGCATGGCCAGAATTTTGCTTCCCTGGACGCTTGGTGGGATCACATCATTCAGGGCAAGTCGCTGTCAGACAGGCGGCGTCTCAGTGGTCGCTTCCTATATGTGCTGTGGAACGCATGGAAAGAAAGGAACAGACGGATTTTCACAAGCCACCGTCTTACCTACATTGAGGTGGCTTCGATTGCTAGGGAGGACATTGCGCAGAGAAGCCGTGCTTTTGCACCTGCTAGAGTAACCCACCCAGCTGAACCTAACTAGGCAGTTCGTTGTGTTCTTTTACCTTTGTGGTTTCTGGCATGTTTCACACTTGAAACCAAACATGCTATCTTTGTACAGTGGTTCTTTTTTCTCCTTGCTTATATGAAAAGGCAGTGCTCCTGCCGGTTGCTTCAACAAAAAAAAACAATAACAGGTGAACCGGGGTAACTTAATGGTCCATGTGGGCTTTGCATATCGGCTGCTCAGTACTCTTGCAAAAAAACGGAAATTCCTAACCATGGCTCATTAGCGATGGTTAATAGGGTACACACGCACAACGGATATCTTGGGCCACAGCCCAGTATCGCGCCAACAGCCAGCCAGTGTTGTGCATTTTTAAAATTTGAACAATTTTCAAGTTTAAACATTTTTCTTAGTTTTTTTGTTTAAATCGCAATTTTTTAATTCAAATTGTGTTATGTTTTGAAATTCGCTCAGTTTTGAAATTCTGTTCAGTATCGAAATTTGTTCTGTTTTGAAATTTGCTCAGTTTTAAATTTTGTTTAGTTTCAAAATTAGCTTGAATTCAAATTTTGTTCTATTTTGAAATTTGCTTATTTCGGAAATTTACTTGAATTCAAATTTGGTTTTATTTTGAAATTTGCTCAGTTTTGAAATTTGCTCGAATTCAAATTTTGTTCTATTTTGAAATTTTCTCAGTTTTTGTAATTTGTTCAAATTTGAAAAAGAGGTGCAACTCTTATACATAAGGAGATTCGAACTCTGGTCTCTGGACCGATCAATCAGAGCTGCAGCCACTGGATTGTTGCTCTTATGTTGTAGCACATTAGAGAAAGCTTCTATTTATTTTTTTCGTGAGCGAATGAACTAATGGGTCAGTCCACCAGGAAGCGAGCGCGGGGAGCAGTGCGTGCGGCGGTTAATCTCACACGCACTGAAGCGGCCTATAGGCGTGCCCCAATAAAACGTAGTGTTCCTGGTGGTGATTTCTCACATAAAGGAAGTGAAATAAATGTGATGGAAATTGCTGATGTGGATAGGCTGCGTGTTGAGAGTCCTTATAGTGGGGTGCTCCTATTTAGAAATAAAAGATTACACCGGAGAAACTCTTTACTCTCCTCTTACTATTTTTGCTTTTTCTTGATATCAACATAAAGGTCCCAGATTTGCTAAACAACAAGTGCTTACACATGTAGGTGTCTAGGTCATGTCGCCTGGTTCCTCAAACTAGACATCAAGAATTATGAATGTTGTGAATACAATGTTATAATCAATCATCAAAGTACCCTCACAAATTCCTAACATCTCCTACGGCCCAAATAGGATTTAATCTCACACGAGAGGGGGATAAAATTAAACAGAAGGATCAAACAAATAGGGTTCATCTCCGTTTTGCCGTATCAAACAACAATCTGAGCGAAAGTTCATAAGATCCTTATCCTTGATCTAAAGAAATAAAAAAATCTTACATGTCATCAATCTTCGGCATATCGGAGTGGGAGGTGGTGTGTTGGAGTAGGAGGCGGCAGCGTAGTGGCTTGTCGGCATAAACGCAGTGACGGTGGTTGTGTGGAAGTGGCCGGCGTAGATGGTCGGTATATATGGTCCCGCCATCAATGCCCCACTGGTTTTCAGCGCCTTCCGCATAAATGGCACATGCAGAAGCCTTAGCGGCAGGGGAATTGATGGAGGCTGAGTGCGTTGTTGGTCAGCCTTCTGCCGCTCACGTTCAAAAAGCGCGTGGATCCACGCGCGCTGCTAGCCGGTCAATGCTCGCGCGGAAGGCCAGGCATCCAGCGTCGACATTGATGACCCTTGTGCCGCCAACTAGCCTTCTTCCCATGCGGCCTGGAAGAAGGGTGTGCCGACGGTTCCATGCATGGGGGGTACAAACTTATTTGCGTGTCTCGCTTGCACATATCTTGCCCGTGGTGCACCACCCTTTGGTTATAGGGGTGCGACTCGGCCAATTTGGCCATACTTAGGCCTGGCGCACCAAATTACGGGCTTGCGCGGTGTAAGTTCATACTAGTCTCCCGCCCTTTTTTGGTGCGCCACAGGTAATAGCAGCAGCGCACCAAAATTCTGATGTGCCATGGCTAACGCATCCATCTATATGATCTCTTTTTCTAGTAGTGCATGATGCTAAGGCTAGCTACATAACACAACCCCTAAAGTAACGCGCGATAATTTAAATCTTGGCATACTCCTTAGACAATGATTTGCGTCACGATTCATGCCTGAGAGTTGCAGTTGTAACTAAGATTTTTTTTTTCAGTTGCACATAGATTGTGACTGAGGAAAATATTGTCCCAGTACAAAATTCGTGAGGTTAAAAAAGGTCCATCCAGTACAAAAAAAAAAGTTATTCATAAAAAATTATCAATGCGTAACAAATACTACATGACTTCAGCCAAGTAGAAGATTTAGCTAACCATAGCACGTCCTTAAAATGATGAACTGACATGGTAAAACCTATGATATGAATCACTACTATGTGTTATATTGTGATCCAAATTCATATACTAAATAGAGGCTAACTTCTGACGAGCGGAGCGAGACCCGTCGCCGGTACGGATCGTTGTCACCGCCTATATATACATATTGTAAGCCGCCGGTTAGGGTTTATCAGATTATAAGATAACCCACAACGTTTGTAAACACTCTCCGATATAGTGAAGTATTTGCTGGCTGGTGCCCGTGATTTTTTCCCCTTCTGTGTTGGAAGAGGTTTTTCACGTTAAATCTTGTGTCTCCGCTGCATTTTCCTTTATCGTTCTTCGTTATTTGCTTGTCGCGTTTATAACACTATGGAGAACGTAGTCGGCCCGTGAACCACCAGGCGGTGACGTGTGTCCGGCTAAGCCGACGTACCCGCTCCGTGAACACCCAGGCGAGGACGCGTGTCCCCATATGCCGACCGCAAAACCGTCAGCGTACCTGCGCTCCCGTCATCTTGTCATCTGCCATGTTTAGGGATGTCGACGGCCTGGTGTGTAATATCCCAGGTTTAGAGGCAATAAAATGAGAGAACACCAAAGTGTGCATTGCATTCATGCATAGAAAATCCGGGGAATTTTCTCGCTTTCAAATAAAACTTACCACAGTAACTGAAGTTTCACTTGACTTGCTGGAATTGAAGTAGATCATCAAGTCAAGCGCTATAAACTTCAATGTGATCTTTACTAAAACCCTGTTTTGGGTAGAGATGATTTGATCTATGGGCTAGATCAAATGGAATTAGTTCTACAACAAACAACACCTTAAGTAAGGGTCAACTATAAGATTCTATAAAAGATCTCAACATGACATTCCTTACAACAACACATGAATAATTAAGAAACTATTCTTTACTTATCTTTTCCATGTCTTTTACTAAATAAATGTTTCTACCATGATTCTCACGGTGTATCTTCAACTAATTTTGTGTGTAATATAATTCAATTCTAAACTTATTAATAAATAAGGTAAATCACAGGGTCTAAAGTGCTTAAAGGCCACACATTCTTATTTAAATCATAACTTATTAAATATATGGAATATCATAAAACTGAATCCATTTACATTACAAGTTATAGTTCAAACTATTTGAATAAAACTACTCAAGAGTATTTTCAAACTCATATGATCATGCCTTGGTGAAATCAAACACCAACTATTCAAAATTGAGGAATAACCTTCAACCTTGACTTTTTGACCAATATTATAATATAAATCCAAACAAATATGATATAGTGACTCATCCATAATAATAAAACTATCCACAAGATATTTAGTAACAAATGCCACTTGGCTATCCAAAGATAAATCATGTGAGAAGATAATGATCATGCCACATGGGATGAAAATATCTACATGACTTGAATCCCAAGCTTTGCCACCTCATACTCAAAGGATTGCTATGGAGGAGGGCATGACAACCAAGCACCTTATTCATCAAACCAAAACAATAGTCACCCACCTATGTGTCATGATACTAGAGCTTGCCCAAGCCTATAAATAGAGCCACACCCTTCATCCATATGATCACCTTGTAGAATGATACAAGGAAACCAAACACTTGAGACCTTCCATATGAATTAGCTAGGATCAAGATGAAGAAGCTAGGAGGTGGAGGCATACCACAAGATGCAGGTTTATCAGAATTCCAGAAGAACAAGCTATATAAGATACCAAGGTAGAATTCCTAGGCAAACCATATATTTAGAGGATCACATCATCATCTCTTGAGTAGGACCTTAGGATTTTCCAAGACATTTAGAAGTGAGAGAGATTATAGATGCTAACCATAGCCATGTCTATCCTAGAGAATACTAGAGTAGTATTAGATCTTACTTGTTCAAACCAACCTTTATCTTGGAGGTGAGAGCCATATTCTATTAGTGAAACATAACCAAAGCTTATGCCCATATCCTAATCTTAGTTGTGTATCACATGGGTGATCACCACTAAAACCCTAGACCACATCTGAATTCCAATCCATGAATTAATTTGGATCATAAGTAGAACCCTGCCATACCTCATGCCTATTTATATTCAATTTAGTGAAGCTTATGCAAAACCCTAAACCATTTCATATGGGATCCACTCCACATAAAATGATATGTCCTAACTTATGTATCATAGATCCCAAGTATAAGCCAAACTAGTTTTACTTAAGCTTAAATGATATTTAAGTGAGTAGAGTGAACCAAATATCCAATTCTGTTTTGCATTCTAAGGAACTTGTTTTGCTAACCAAATAAAGTAATGTTTTGTAAAATAGAATTCCCTTAGCTAGTGAATTAACCATAATGAGCTTAGGATCTATTTTAAATAATTCAAGTTAGAAATATTCTAAGCAAGATTATTAAACATAGAGTTATACAAACATATGCTTAAACCCTTAGAAATAATTCTCCACATAAAATGATGAATCCAATTCTATCCTCATTACCATTTATTTTAAACTCTAGCCATAATTGAAATAGATATGAACCATCAATATTGCTAAGCACATTAGTTAAACCTAATATTAGGTTCACCATGCACATGTTATAAATTTTCAAATCATTTAAACATAATTGGTTCTTAAATTAAAAAGGGAATTGAGATAAACAACTAAACCATTTCCATTTTTAATTAAACCTCACAGAGTGTATCTATAACCAAAATTCAATATTTGTTTAAACAACAAAACCATGCTGTAAGCATGATTATCAACTTATCTTGATACTCAAATATTTTAGAACCTGCAAAACAAAACAGAATTCAAGTTTGAATTCAAATGGCAAATTCAAATCAGTAAATAAAAACAGAAAATAGAAAAGAGAGAAAAGAAAAAGAAGCTTACCTGGCTTACCTGGACCGCAACAGCCCACGGAGCAACCCATGTCAAAGCCCAGCCCACGAAACAAAACGACCCACGTCCACTTACCGTTTCGTGTTTAAAAAAAAAAGCCAGCATCGTCGTCGTCGTCTCCGAGCTCGACAGCGCGGCAGCGCCAGTAGACGCCGTCCTCGTCGACGATAAGGTCGTCCCGGACGCCGCAGAAGCTTCCAGAACCACTCCCTATACCTCTCGCGTCCGAGCCTATCCCCGGGCGAAAAGATCTTCGCCAAACCAACGCTTCCAGAGACCGCCACCTCCCCACCATTGCCGTCGTCGTGTCGAGGCCTCAGAGCTCCCCTCGGTCTATAAATAGGGGTGAAAGCACCGCCAAGCATCCCTTGATCTCATCCGCCCATCCATTTCCCCTCAGATCTTCTCCATCTCTCGATTTCTTCCTCGACTGTTCACCGGCGTCGAGCAAGAACACGGCGGTACAGGCCACCCCAGCCTCCGGCGCGTGGTAGAGGAGAAGCGCCTGGCGCCGTAGAGCATCTGGGAGGAAGGAATCGTGCTGGATCTCCCTCAAGCCGACGAATTTCGTCGATCCCTTCCGCAGCATCTCGCCGGTATTGGTGAATTCATCGCCGTCTCCGTCAACCATCGCCGGAGTCGATCACACCATCATCACCAGGGTGAGCATACGCGTCTTTAGAGCATACTTGCGCTTCCTGGCATGGTCTATAGCCCTAGTTTGCATGTTGGCCGGAGAGCACCGCCGCAGCACCTCTCGCCGGAGCTAGCTCCGGTGATCTCCTTGCAAAACCATCACCACCACTAGCCTCGGCGTGTCGAGGAGGTTCCGAAAACCCTAGTAGCGCATCCCGGGAGGCCGTAAATCGACGGCGTCGTATCCGTCTGGTCGCCGGCGTCAAGCCGCCGGCGAGATCTACGTGTCACCGCCACCTCAGCCTCTGTTGTCTGGTCGTTGCCCTCGTGGCAATTGACCTAGCCAACAGGCCCACCAGTCAGTGACTGTGGGTGTGTACCGCTTGGGTACATTTAGAATTTTAGTTTTAATTTAAAAACCAGTAAATAATTGAAACTTTGTAAAATCATATATAATTCATTTTAGCTCAGAAAAATATAAATAATATATCAAAATGCTCACAAAAATAAACTCTATTCAAATAAAATAAAAAATAAAAATGTGTGTCAAAATAAAAAATTCACTTATTTTTATCTTTATTAATTATGTCTTTCTTGTGGTTTTAAAAACAATTTGAATTCAATAAATAGTTAAGTTTTAAAATTAAAATTTTAACTACTCAAGTAACTAAGTAAAATGTTAAGATTAATATTCTTAATTATATTTGCATTAACTTAAATATTAGTGGTAATTCATAAATCCTAAATTGCAACTTACCATTTACCATTTTCTTTAAATAAAGCAAGAAAATACTAAAGATTAATATTATTTATGGTAATCCAAAACTTGTTTACTTAAACATCTTTAGTTAACAAGTTAAGTATTTTAAAACTTAATAACAATTGTTAAACCCTAATTTTTAATTAAACCTAATTAGGAGTTACTCTAATTATTAATTCTTGTGAAAATTAATAAAATGTCCAACCATTATTAATTTTGTTTCAAAGTAATTAGTCACCACACCTATATTACCAATTATAATTTTTAGAGTTGTACTATAATTTAGAAACCCTAATTGTAATATAAGTAAGACCTTGATCCCATTATTTTATGTGCTCATCCTAAGTTAGTTGAATCCTAAAACCCTAGGGGTTTAGCCCATATAATTATATAAGCTTCACCTATACCTATAAAACCCTAGTAAGAAACAAATATATGCATACTCATGATCCACTAAAATAAAACCAATTCATAGAAGATTATCATTTCATGTCTTTATTTTTGCTTAAAATCTATATGATCCAATTAGTACAACCTAGGTATAAACCCTAACTTGTTATTGGATTAGTGCCATTGATCACCACTTCTATATACCATACCATTAGGACCAACCTCAACCATCAAACCCTAGTAGAATCCTAGTGAAGAACCCTAACATTAATTTTGTGTAGTAGTGCACATAACATGCTCCTATCCCACTAAACCCTACTTAGAAAGTAATAAACCACTTAGCTTGACAACCATTAGAGATTACTTAGTTAAGAAGATGTGAAGCCATAGTAAACCCTAACTCATAGCAACACCTTAACCATCATTCTTTGATATGATACCCATAATCAACCATAGTAATAAACCTGCTAATACTTGCTATATAGAAACCCATTCCAAGTTAAGAACCAACTAGTTCCTATTAGTGAAATTAAATGAACCCAATAGTAAACCCTAGAGTTACATAGCTCCTATGCATAGTAGTTCATATCCTTATTTAACT
>NC_061513.1:274634229-274710943 GCF_022539505.1 Lolium rigidum | reverse complement strand
TTATGTTTATTGAAGTTGTTGTATTCAATAGACGTTTACTTTTGGAACAAATGTTCACTGGATTTTGCATGTTTATGAATCTTTCGTGCTAACTATTTAAATATATTAGATCTTTGTTTTTTTTTGTTTATTACCTTGCATTGTAAAAAAGTTATCTTAAATCTATGAATATTGGCCGGAGAATAATTGACCCAATAGTTGCGCTTAGACATGCATGGTATCTATGTGCGAAAATATTTGGGCAAGTCAAATTAACAAAAGTTCGATAATCATAGTCATTATCAACAAGTTGAAGAGAAGGTGAATAAAATATACACAATGGACAAGGGCAGTTAGCAAAAATAGCTCAACACAGCCAACCATGTATTGACCTATGAACTTTCTACTCACCAAATTGCTATGACAAAGGCATCTAAGAAAAATAGTTCAACACCATGAACCATGCATTAAGCAGTGTAGCTGCAACGCCTTGATGGAGGGCGTGATAAAAAAAAGGTCAGTTCTTTTTTCTGGAATAAGGTCATTATTTGTTGAACTTTGTGTCTGGAGTTATTTCTACCGTTTTTCATGGAGAGGACGGTGTAAAATTGTCCACTAGAAATGGACATGTGCCGCGAGGAAGGAAGTTACATGTTGTGTGTGCGTGTGTGCATGTGTGTGTGTGCTATTTAGTGTCTAGGTACATCCAAATCTAAATAAATTTTAGACAACTTTTGTGGGATGGAGGAACTATTAGTTTTATCTAAAAATAAAAGTGATCCAATGCTCATCTCTCGTAGAAGTTCACCTAACTGAGAGGAGAGCAATACAAGTCTACCAAGTCTATATCAACAAAATGGGCCAAAATGCAAATGAACACATGTCCTTTTTTAAAATGCAATAAAGCCCCTTATAAGCAGCGTCCATATCGAGATTGTGGCCCGGAGTGCACGAGCGGCACCTGCCCATGCCCAACTGCTCCCATGTAGGAGGCGACCCATCATGCTTGCATCCAACCAGTTCTCGCTCCACCATCGACACTGTTGCTTCAATGAGCTCCTGTGTTGGAGAGAAAAAAACAAAGGGTGGCAAATGAGAATACAAAACATACTAGGAGATGTTTATGCAAAATATGCATATACTCTATTATCCTTGGTGGGACCACAACCATCCACCATGTGTGTTGGACAAGCATGGTCCGAACAGCGAAGGACTTGCGGCGGATAATTTGCAATTTTTGAGAATCAAGATGTGCACATTCAATTTTTTAGTGCAAACTTAAAACCTCTGGAAAATATTTGACCTTCATTGCATTTCACTCAACTTCAACCATAAATCCAAATGCTCATAGTTATTTATTAAACCAACTATTTCTTCTCACTCACGTCGAGTTTGAGATCCGAGTTTCGTCTATTTTAAGGAGTCATAGAATTGAACGCATGTCCTAGGACCGGACTGAGAGTGCATTGAGACACATTTTCCAGCACACACTATTTGCATAAAATATGTACGCTTTTTGAACTTACAAAATATTTTGGGTCTCTTTGGTTCCAAGCCACAATTTGCCAAGCCAAAATTTGGCATCTATAATTTATTTGGCATGTGTTTGATTTTTGTCACACATTAGCTTGCCACACTTTATTGCATGTATGATTTATTTGTTATAGACTTAACTTTTTTGCCAACTTTTGCTGAAGTTTGGCTTTAATATTTTAAACCACACTTTTGTGGCTAGGAACAAAACAAACCTTTCACTTTTAAAAACCTATACGGAGTAAAAAAATTGAATACCTTGTTCTATATGTAATTTCAAAGTTTGTAATCTTGCACTTGTATTTTTCTCTAAAATTCATCAACTGTAAAACTTTTAGCTCGCCGTCTTGCCCGTCAAAACTCTAGCCCCTCACTCTCCGGCGTGGTTCCAGCCGAGCACAGCGCACTTCAACACTCAACCCCTCATCCGCGCGACGCCGCCACCGCCGTTCCCGTCCCCGGTCCTTCCTCACCGCGCCCCCGCAATCGTTGGGCACTGGTTTTCGAGGTATGACCTTGTTTCATCCAGCGATTCTCATAGTCAGATCCCACCGACCTGTATTTCTGGGGCACACACGGACCGCCGACGCAACGCCAAGATCCGCCCACCCCTGCGGAGCTGCGAATTCGTGCTTGACTTGCAGATCTAGTTTAGCTGCCTGCCATTTTGATCGGGAAACTTTCTTTGTAAATCCCCGAGGTTGTTAAGTTCGCTGCGTTGTAGGAAAGTTCGTTGTTGGTAATAAACTAGATTATTCTCGGCTGATGAAAATCAATAATGTAGACCCCTCATGTCTCGTCTGCTCTTACGCAATACATTACATCTTCTGCGTAGGGTTCAGTCATGGAAGTTTCTAATATACTTCTGTTTGTTTTTTTCATCAAAAATCTGACTAAAAAAATTGGGATTGCCTCCTTGAGCTGTTTTTGGATGATGACATACCTCTGTGTCTTCTGCACTTCTATAGAACTGGGTGAACGTTTGCGAGACTATTGGTCCCTCGTCAGTCTTCACAGGTCAGGATAACACCCGTCGGCCACTATGCAGGTCAGTAATCACTGATCAAAACTCTCTGTATTGCTGATTCTGCCCAAAGTATTCAATTGCCATTTTACATAGAGAAATACGATTTTTGATAAAAAAATTGCCACAAAGCAACTACTATCTATTATTTAGTTTAATGGGCTATTGGATATTTATACCCCAAAAATATTTCTTGTGAAAGATAACTTACTTTTTGTGCAGTTTATTTTGTGGTCTGTTATAGTTGGTGATTTATTCTTGTCTGCTAACGGAATTGATCTAATAGTTAACTTGAACTGAAAACATGTTCTGCATGATCTTTATATCTAAATATTTGTTGTTGGATTTACCTTATTGTTTTGGTATTGGTGGTTAGGTTCATCAAGTAGTTACTTTAGTGGCTGTGTCCTGCTATTGTATATTTTGGATTACACTATCACGATGTTCATTTTTAACTTCAATTTACTTAATTTTTAGGAGTTACTGCAAATATTTCCAGTGTTCTCTTGTCTTCTTTTAGCTTGCTACATAAGTATTTTTACATTTTGACTGGAACTCCTGTAAGTTCTAACATGATTCAGTATTTTAAAGGCTAGCGACGAGGTTCAACATAAATTCTCAACTAGAGCATCTTCAAGCCAAATATGTTGGAACAGGGCATGCTGACCTGACCAGATTGTAAGCATCTCATTTTTTTTGTCTTCTGTATTAAAAACGTAATGGCACACTAGCTGTTCGAACTTTCTTATTGTTGACACGGGCTGGTATGGTATTAACCATTAACATTTTCTTGTACTACACTGAATGGGCTGTAAATATCCAAAGAGACAGCTATGCATCCTATGTTGGACACTATCCAATGTTGTCATATTTTGCCATTGCTGAGAATGAATCAATTGGAAGGGAGCGCTACGAATTTATGCAGGTATGTGAACATATTTTATCTTGCTAGTCTTGCTTGTATTAGGCTTTCACTAGTGGGTTGATAGTCTTTCATTGGGTACTTAGGCAGTTTCACTGTCTTCCATGGACCCTTTCTTTGCCTCGTATTTGGCATTTTTATTATTTTCATGTACCATGTAAGTGCCTTTACGTGTATGACATTCCAAGCTCATTAAATACCACCTTGATGCTGCTACTCTTCAAGTTGTAGCTCTGCAGGGTTTCGTACTAAGCCATAATATATCATGTCGCTAGCTTGAACTTGTTTATTTCCACGCTAGGAAGGAATATTTCAGGGATGTGACAGTCTGAGATACTCTCCATTTATAAGTTGATGTGAGATACACCCCCCGTTGAGAACTCAAGTTATGTAGCGATTTCTTGAAATGACATGAGACACTCCGGGCCTGTTTGGTTCCCGGCCACAATTTGCCAAGCCAAACTTTGGCAATTTGGCATATGTTTGGTTCCTGCCACACTTTATTACCCATGTGGTCCATCTGTCATAGAGTGATTTTTTTTGCCAAGATTTGGCACACTTTGTTGCACCAAATTTCTCAGCCACACTTGCCAAGTTAGGCTTGGCAAAGTGTGCTTGGGAACCAAAGAGGCCCTCCATGTCTATAAATAGATGTTTCAGAATGCTTGCAATCAAAATTGCGAAGATTGATCTCTAGCAAACACAAAATTTGTGACATTTTTTTCACATGCAAGAGGTATAGCTTGAAGTGGTTTCACATCAATTAAATGGTCCAAATAAAAATTGGTTGTCCTTCTGTTGAATGCTGGAAGCAAGAAACATACTAGACGGTTAGTTAAATTGTCTCTTTCCTGCCTTCAAACTGATGCAAATCTAGATCCAAGCCTAGCAGGCTGCAGTTTGTCAATTCAGATTTTACCTTTCTCTGTTAGATAGGCTTCAGTCTTAAAGCCTAGTAGGGTTGGTAGTTTAGTACGTTATGTGGTATGTACTGTAGACACGCGGAGCCAAGCTAGCTATCTGATACCACGGTTTGTATTTACCATTCTATTGTGCTCAGAATTTAAGAAAAAAGTTATATATGTACCCAAAATTTCTATGCGAGCACCTATGCTATGTTGGACCTGCAATTGATTTGTTTTATCAAATTCATTTTGTTGCCATCTAATTTAGCATGTTTGAAGTTTACCAGTATCTGTGGTAGTTCCCCTTCATAGTGTTATTTGGCCATACTACAGTGTCTCCATTTGCATGTTTGTCAGCAGTTGTATCGGTGAGATATTGCACTACAATTTATTGAACCGCTGTTTCCGGTCTTGCAGAAAATGCTGCTTCCCTGTGGCCTCCCTCCTGAGAGAGACGAAGACTGAGGAGGTGTTGACGTTGTAGTTGGTACCACGGCAGAAACTTGTGTTCGGCTGATGTTTGTTACCGAAGTATAAGGCATGTGTGGATTAGCCACCTCAGTGCTGTGTGTGGCTGTGTTTGAACATCCTGGACATCTTCAACGATGTGTACCGTATTTCTACTTGTCCTCCACTCGAATGTTAAGCACTTGTTCCGTTCAGTTTAGCTATATTAATCTGGTGCTATCCAGTTGAATTTAATTTATGGACGCCCACAGCTATCTTAGCCTCATAAAGGAGGTAATGTAACATGATATTGTGTATGTGTCTTATGTGTGGACAATGTAGTTGAATTGCAGCAGCTCATGGTAGAAATTGGGATGTATTGGAGATGCATTTTATGTTTTTATTTTCATGTTCTATTTCTAAGCCAGGCTTCATCCCCCCTACCTGTGGCGCGCTACTGGTGCTGGAGTCTGTTTTTCTTTGCAATGAGTAGGAAAATGGAGTTCCAATAGATTTGGTATTGGAAGCTCAGACATTTGTAGTTGGAAGTTGGGGAAGTTGTGTCATTTTGACAGAGATAGAAGTTGCAAGTATTGCGGCACAAAAAGATATGTTCATCTCTTAGCTTATTTGTGTTTATGTATTGTATTGGAATGTTACGTTAGCAGTCTTGGTCCAGACTGAGGCAGATTTCGCCATCCGGAGTTGGACTCGATGACGTTGTGGCTAGTTGTAGTTGATGATGATGCCCTCACCTCGGTCGGCTTCGGTAACAAGTATGCATAACCTTACGGCGGCGGTAGTTTTGTTCATAGACAGTCCTATTTCTCTTTGCACTGGAGTAGTATGTATTGTCCTCGAGAGATTGTATGTCATTAGACAACCTCAACAAATAAGCTAGAATCTGGTGCTTTAGTTAATTTGTATATTCAGATACAGTTGGACAAAGATCAGGTGACATGCACCTTTTGCATGTCACCGTGTGACATGCGGCCTAAATCCAAATTTAAACATTGCGAAATTTTTTGAAAAAAATCATGCATGTTCACAGCACATATTAAGATAACGCCTAAAATTTCAGATCAAAATTCGAAACATACATCGAAAAACAAAAAAGAGAAATTTCGCAATGTTTAAATTTGGATTTAGGCCGCCCCATGTCACACGGTGACATGCAAAAGGTGCATGTCACCTGATCTCTGTCCGATACAGTTAAGGTGGATCAGATCTCAAATTATAGCCTGAAAATATGAATCTTTTTTAATCTGAAACTCTTCCAGCAAAGTTTTTTTTTTATGTGAGCAAAGTTTAATTTTCCTAATACGGTAAGATTTTCTTTTAAGGAAAATATGAATGAATCCTTTTGCGGCGCATGGGGTAACAAGGCCGCAAGGCCCACTACACAGACAAGTTCGGCTCGTAGACAATTCTTTCCTGGGCTTCAAGGCCACAGTCTTCTTCCCGTAGACAGAAATAACCAGAACTCCCTGGCAGTGGCGGCGCTCGTCCCCGCTTCCCGTCGCCGCCGGCGCCGCCGCCTGCGCCATGCTCCGCCTCCGTAGCTCCATCCTCACCCACCTCCTCTATTCTCCGGCCACCTCTCTAGGCTCCTCGGTCCAGCGCCTTCTCTCCGCAGCCGCCCCACGCATTCCTCCAAGCCCTGGCTTCGCCGTGGACTACCTCGTCGAGAACTGCGGGCTCACCCGGCCGCAAGCCCTTAAGGCCTCCACTAAGATCTCCCACCTCAAATCCCCCTGCAATCCCGATGCCGTCCTCGCCTTCCTCTCCGGTCTTGGATTCTCCACCGCCGACGTCGCCGTCCTCGTCGCCAAGGACCCGAAGTTCCTCTGCACTCGCGTGGAGACAAGCGTGGGACCTAACGTCGTCGAGCTCACCGCCCTCGGCTTCTCGTAGGCGAGATTGCGAGCCTCGTCTCGCTCATCCCCGCCTCCTTCCGCCGCGGATCCATCGTCTCCAACGTGCCCTACTACTGTCCCTCCTCGGTTCATACGAGAACCTCCTCCGGTACTCAAGAATAGCTCCACCCTCCTCTTCGTCGGCCTCGAAAAGGTGGTCAAACCCAACGTCGCCTTCTGCGCGGAGTGCGCGCGGGCTAGATCACTCGTGATATTGCCAAGCCGTGCATCTCCCGGCCACGGTTGATCGGCACCAACCTAGAGCGCGTCCATGCGGCGGTGGCATGCGCCGAAAGTATTGGCGTGCCGCGTGGGTCTCGGATGTTCGAGCGGCAGCGGCCGCGCGCTGTTTCATTCCTCAGCAAAGAGAAGGTCACCGCCCAAGTGGACTACTTGAAGAACACGCTCGGGTGGTCGGATGCCGAGGTGGGCATTGCTGTTTCTAAGATTCCGATGCTGCTGGTGAGATCTAAGACCATGTACTATGTATGCAAAAAGCGGTTCAAAGTGGCTTATGATGCGGTTCCACACATAGCAGAGCATCGATTCTTGTTGTCAGACAAAAAAAGCGACGCAACATATTGGTTCGGTTCAAAGCGACTCTATCTGACACACAAGGAAAGAAGGAGCCAATCACATGCATACTTTAGAGTAAACAAACAAGCAAAGGCTGAACTTTCTGCACAAAACGGGCCCCACTTTACATGCACAAGCGGCTCAATACATAGCGGGGATTCAGCCCGATTCCAAATTCTGACAACATTTGCCTTGAATCGAACACACATTGTACATGGTCTAAGGGCGCTCTGCATATTCTGTCAGAATTCCTTATCTCTGAGGTGGGGTTGGAACCGGCCAGAACGGATTACCCTTGAGCGCTTCGTCCCGTAGACAGAAATAACCAGAACCTCCACGAGTGAGTCTCCCTGTCAGTGGCGGCGCTCGTCCCCGCCTGTCAGTGCCACCACCTCTCGCGGCTCCTTGTTCACGCACGAGAATTAACCCTTCTTTCTTTCTTTCTTTCTTAAAACAAAAATAAAAACAAAAAGAAACCATCGCCCCTCACCTCGATCCACTTTCTCTCTCCAAATCGATTCCCCAAGGCCCAAATCGCGCCGCCGCCCGCCTTCTCTTGCTCCTCCCCGCCCCACCTCCGGCCGCCATGGATGGACCTCCGCGTTCAAGCCCGGCCCAGACCTGCTCCTGGTCGCGCACCCGGACCTGCTGCGTACGGCCACCTCCCTGCCCACCACCACCTCGCGCTCGCGGACGGCCTCCAACTTCACCACCGTACGGCGACCTCCCTACCCAACGAGCGTCGACGCGGACAGAAACGAGCCACCACCAGCTCCACCCACCGCCAACTCTGCCCGCCACCAGCTCCCCCTTCTCCCTCTGCCGCTCCACGCGACATCCCCATTTCTCCAAAACCGCCTCAACTCCGCCCCATCCATCCTCACATCGCCCCCAACCACCCTCCGCCGCTCGCCGCTCTACTCCGCCAACGAGACCTCGGCGAGCACAAGATGCTGCTGCTGCTGCTGCCGGAGTCCACCCGGAACCCTTGCCGGCAGCAGGCGGCCGTCGTGATTGCAGCAGGTGGTGCCCTCCCGCGGTGTTGGGCTAGGCTCGCCAACGACACCACGCCGCCTCTGGTGAGCTACTCGGGTTCCCCTCTTCCTCTTCTACATGCTTGCCGTTTTCCCTTTGTTCGATTTTTTTCTCCATTTAATTATGGTTCGCACTTGCTAGCTTTGGTTAGACTTGATCAACTGGATTAGATTCAACGACGCCTGCAACTCAACTATAGGATTAGCTGCTTTCGTCAGTAAATGGAGCTGCCTTTAACAAAAATGCTTGGTTCTGACTGAATAGTCGCACCTTTACAGTCATGCTTCTTGATGCATCAGCACGTTTAGTTTTCTTTCTAACCAATGTTCCCTACCTACTTAGGTCATGGGGAGTAGCAGCTAACTCGTCTCTGTTTTGCAGGTCACCCACTGATTGGTGGCCGTGGTATTAGAGACGGCCGGCGTATTCCTCAACCACGACCTGCTGCCCGCAACCACAGCTCGCACCTGTTGCTGCTGGGGTCTCGCACCACATGTCCAACCTCTACATGCTAACTTGATCCACGACACCGGTAGGTTACTGCCTAGGTTCAAAAAGGGGCTGTCCATCTCCTTCATTTAATCCACCTTCTTGGTTGGGCATCGATCCATGTAGTGGAGCTAGTTAGGTCTGCATTCTTGCATAAATACAACCCTGCACCTCAGGCTGCAAGCGGGACGCACCGCAGGAGCCCACGTACACGCTGCATCCGCCGCAATGATTATGCAGTATGCCGCGTTGCGGCGCCGCGAACGCCGCCTTAGCTTGGACGTGTTCGCAGCTAGGTCGCTCGCCTAGCTCGCTAGCTGTTTGTACAGACACACTCAATATTGGATGCCTTCCTTCTTGGACTACGGTTTCTAAGCTGAATGATAAGTACTGGAAATACTCTTGTCCAGAACAAATTAGCATGCATACTCTTCCGATCAGCTCTAGGCTGTAGTTCGTGAGATAAAAATCTGGTGATTTATCAAACATCTCCGTTGAAATAAACCAGTGCAGTAGTCAGTTTCCTCAGGTTAGACGAGTGTCGATTTTATTCAGTTAGCAGTAGTTTAGTCTGTAAGGATTTCATGCCAAAGTTTCTAACAAACTTTGAGCGATTCTTGCGAGGCATGATCAGGTCGTGGGATGGCGCGATTAGTGGATCATGGCCTCGTTGCTTTGTAATCTCCAAGTAAAAGGTATGAATGAGAAACCAGAAAAGTCGCAAGTTGTGTGCAACGCAAACCCTCTCTCCCTCCTTCAGTTCTTATCTCTGTGTTCATCTTGGTGATCTCAAGGTTAGGGACGACAATCTACTGGTAGAATAGCAAAACTGGCTACTCTAAGGTTCCCGTTAACAAAAATTTCTACCATGTTACATTACCGCTATGTTTCCATAGCTGCCAAAATGAGGAAAACATAGATGGTCTGTTTATTTGACACAATATTAAGCCTTCAGATTAGTAACCAAAACTGCATGCACAGATTTGGCAATCTGGGCCCAGGAGATGGCTGCTTCATTCCTTCAGTGGTGATGGATGTAGGAAGAAAACTCTCCGGTCTCGCCTTGTTAGCTCGTTCCATGTAAGCTTGATGGGCGTCATGCTTTGCTCCTGAAACCAATGTGATATATTGCAGTCAGATCCAGTTTTCCAGTGACAAACGCAGTAACTGAAAAATGTAGTGATTTTAACAAACAAAAAAATACTTTCTTGAGATGCACATACTGGAACATGGGCAATATCTTAAGCTATCAACATCATCATTGTTCTCGAAATAGTGAATCTTCACACTTACCAGATTGTGTAACATTTTGTGAGGCTTCAAAAATGTGCTTTGGTTGCTCCTGACCAAAAATCGACACACCACATCCACCGAGCTCCATTTGTAATGGGTCATGTGTTCGTTTCAAGTTGTTATAAGATCATAGAACACATTTCAACCCACAACAATATTTTTGATCGGGAGACCATGCCGCTAACTCATCTGCTCGTCCCTCTTCTGCAGGTCACCTAGTGGAACGACTGGTGGCGGTGCTCTGTCTTCCCCAACCACGGCCACGAGATGCTGGCCGCCAACAAAACTTTCTTCTGGTGACCACCTCGCTCGGTTGGGAAGATTTTGGTTCAGAAAATGGCCCGCCTTTGTGCTTCATTTCGCTGCAATGGTTGGGGATCGATCCATGTAGTTAGGCCTGCATTCTTGCATAAGTAGTACAGCAACCCCTCATCTGCTTCCTTCAATGTGTGTTTTCAGGTTAATGACGCCCCCCTTGAAATTAACCGGAGCTCCTCCTAGGCTGGTGGTGCCCTCCCGTGGTGTTGGGCTAGGCTCGCCAACGACACCACGCCGCCGCTGGGGGCGGCGACTACACCACCTCTGGTGAGCTACTCGGGTTCCCTTCTTCCTCTTCTACATGCTTGCCGTTTTGCCTTTGTTCAATTTTTTTCTCCATTTAATTATGGTTCGCACTTGCTAGCTTTGGTTAGACTTGATCAACTGGATTAGATTCAACAACGCCTGCAACTCAACTATAGGATTAGTTGCTTTCGTCAGTAAATGGAGCTGCCTTTGACAAAAAAACGCTTGGTTCTGAATAGTCGACGTTTACAGTCATGCTTCTTCATGCATCAGCATGTTTAGTTTTCTTTCTAATCAATGTTCCATACCTACTTAGGTCATGGGGAGTAGCAGCTAACTCGTCTGCTCGTCTCTTATTTGCAGGTCACCCACTGATTGGTGGCGGTGGTATTAGAGACGGCCGGCGTATTCCTCAACCACGACCAACACGAGGTGCTGGCCGCAACCACAACTCGCACCTGTTGCTGCTCGGGTCTCGCACCACATGTCCAACCTCTACATGCTAACTTCCACGACACCCGTAGGTTACTGCCTGGGTTCAAAAATGGGCTGTCCATCTCCTTGATTTAATCCACCTTCTTGGTTGGGCATCGATCGATGTAGTGGAGCTAGTTAGGCCTGCATTCTTGCATAAGTACCAAGCCTGCAACAGCAACCCCTCATCTGCTTCAATGTGTGTTTTTCAGGTTAATGACGTGCCCATGAACCCGGAGCTCCTGCTAGGCTGGTGGTGCCCTCCCGCGGCGTTAGGCTAGGCTGGCCACAGGCACAATGCCGCTGGGGGCGATGGCCTCCTGAGGTGTTAGGCTAGGCTGCCTTCTGGCACCATTCCGCTGGTGGCGGCGACTACATCACCTCAGGTGAGCTACTCGGGTTCCCTTTTTCCCTCTTCTATTCTACATGCTCTATGGTTCACACCTGTTCGATTTTACTCCATTAAATTATGTCGCCTAAAAGACTAAAAGATGATTTCATGGTCCTGCTAAAACTGCTTGCGTTTCTTCATCATTACTTAATTTCTGGAGTAAAATTTAGAAGTCCACATCTAATCTAATATTATGCAATTTACTGACCTCCATTTATCCTTTTCTTTCTCTTGTTTCATCATTCAGATTGGTGCTCACCACTTTGCTATTTGCATCAAACAAACACGTGTTGCAGGTTCACTTCGCAGAACGCGTGGACAGGGTACTTTCAGATCTTGGTGGCGTGGATGGTTGATAAGGCCAAGTTTGTTGCCTTCGTCAAGGACTGCTTCGTTAAGATGGAATGACCTCGGCATTGATCACTAAGCAGAAGGTTGAATTGTATCCTTGCCCATCTCCTTGTTTGATTGATTCGACTTTTACTGTTGTCTTCTCATCCTGCCCATCTCCCTGTTTATTTGATTCGACTCTTACTGCTTGTCTTCTCATGGAATTTGTATTGGTCTGGGTTGCAGAAGTGGAGCAAGGGTAAGGAGAAGGTGAACAACGTGCTGCTGTTTGACCAGGCCACATATGACAAGCTCATCAGCAAGCAGCTGGGGTTCAGACTCACAAACATTTTTGTAGCACTGCATGTGTTGTATGTGTCTGTCGGAGGATTGATTGTGGAAACTTCCATGCTGTGCATCAGCTTTGCCTGATGTTCGTTGTTTTGTGTCATGGAGTGTCTCCTGGAGTTGAATGGTTTGTTTGAAATGTCCCGAGTTTGCTCTGTGATCTAAATGTCCGAAAAACAATAAGGTCATGTCGAAATTCTAAACGCTTTGCTGATTATGCTTTCGTTGATTATTTGGCTGCTCTAAAACTTTTGTTTCTAGAAGAAAATACTTCAACTTTCCTGGTTTTACTTGACCAATCTATGCTAGCCACTAGACTAGCTAGCTTCAAATTTGAATGAGAGTTCATTTTCCTTGGTTAGCTTTATAAAAAAACTCAACCCATTTGAAGCTTCGGTCATGACTCGCCACGCAACAGCGGAGGCTCCGGTTATCCTAACCCCTTCCTACCATGTGTTTCTCATCTACATCTCCGTCTTGTATCTTTAGTACTCTTGTTCCATGTAAACATATATCCAAATATGGAGGAGGGCCCAGGCCCAGCAAACCACCCAGCTCGATGCATGCCCAAATTACAGCTATCCTTAATCATAATCTCTCTCCCCTGATTCGAGCGGCTGCATTCCTGGAATCGTTCAACGTTACTTATCCTGAAATAAAGAGAATTCAAATTTTGAAATCAGCTGACACAATATTTATTGCTATCCTGCGACTAGAATTGCCAAATTCAACTCACGCAAGCAGGGTCGGTAATGCAAAATGGCAACCTTTGATTCATTTATGCAGTATTTTTTTCAGCACGATTACTTTTTATATTCCAGTGGGGACTCCTTTTCAGCATTTTTTTGGTGGGATCCTTCATTATTAAATGAACCAAAACCTACGGCAGGTAAACACATTCGATTGCAAGATAAAGCAGCACTCAATATCAATGACACAAGTAGTAATAATGGACTAACAACACAAGAACACACCTACATCGCTGATCTAGGTGGGACATCCTATTTTAACATCTGGTTAACAATCTTGTGGAGCTAACTGTCGCTCGTCGAATGATCGGCGGGGTCCCGTAATCGACAATCACTAATTACCGTCCCACCTACTAATCTAATATAAGGTACATCATGTGACAACACCAGGATTCTATCTGCCCGCTACTTGAAGGACCAGCTCATCCACCAAACCGATTTTATTGCGTGTACTGCTAGACACCTGGGTATGGCTATATTCTGTCCATTCCTCCCAATTACTACCTCCATCCAAAAATTTAAGGTTTTCTTTAGAAAGTCAAACTATGTGAAGTTTGACCAAGATTTTATCAAAACCGAGTTTGGTCAAACAACCACATTAAATACGAGTAGATTAACCTTCACCCCTTATTTACCGAGACCACCCAAGCCCGAGAGTGCATCGTCCGTGTTCGTTTCGTATTGATGTTTTCTTGCCCATATTTGCATTTCTTTTTTGTTTTGAAAATGCTTTGGGTTTTCCATTAACGCCGGCACGGATAGCTAAGCGCGACGAGACGTGTCGTTGCGCATCAATAACTTCCGTCGCGAGGTAGGCGACGGTTGGACGTCGTTCGTGTGTCAATGATGCGTCGGGTCCGCCACTCCCCGCCTCACTTCGCGCTCGTCCGACGCGCCCGAAGTGTTCTCTGTGGAGTGGGGACAGCCTCGGGTACCGGATAGCGTATTGGGCCGTGCCGGCGGAAAGGGCTTTTCGGGCGCGCAACTAGGGCGATAAAATGTCCGACGCGCCCAAAAACCTTTGGGGGCAGCTTTGGAGGACGCGAATAGAGATATTGTTAGTACCGATGGTTATCATCTAGATAGAGGTGACACACATGCTTCAGCCTCAAATCTCCTAGGCACGAGGACCCACGTAGCTTCAACACTATATTGATGTGTGTTTTTCATCACTGAGCGGGATTCGGTCGTGCGAAGCCAGATCAAAGGACATAAGACCCCCTTGAAATTTGAGCCAAATTTTAACCATGAAAATATAACATATAAATATAAGTTTCATATAAATTATACTGCTGGATTCGTATTTGAAATAAGTTTTCCCACGGTTTATTTCATGTGGCAAATAAATTATATTTTGTTAGTTTATTCTATGGTTAAAGCTAGGCTTATATTTTGAGAGGGCTTTATGATCAGTACTAATACTGGTAACTTTTGCAGCTAGCTCTATCTAGCTCGCTCGTAGAACATGGAGCATCCATGGGTGAAAACCACGAAGCATGACTAAACACATGCATGCTAGTGCGGAGCTAGCTGTAGGGATCGACCTGGCTAGTGCGAGCTACACCACCAGACGTCTCTCCTGTTGAACCTCCACGAGCTTTTGACCACCTGCGGCTCGCCACGATCCGTTGCCGTGCTCCTCGAAGCTCGCCACGCTAAGCCGTCATCCCATCCACCCTCAAGCTACGGTACACCGGAGTCATGATCGTCATGTAGTTGCTCAACGCATTCGTGCCCCTCGACGTCGACACGACATCGAGGCTCGTGGTTCTGCTTTTCCGTCACACACACCTGTGTCGAGGGTGGGATGGGGAAGCCGGCGGAGGTGTTCTGCCACCTTCTCGATGGTGCTGCCACTTGCATGGTTCCTTTCGACGTGATACGGGGACGCCGCTCCCTGATCAATCAATCGCCAAGGCTTGCTCCAGCTCCAGGCGCGTGGGAGGAGAATGAAGTATAGGGATGGGGATTGAGGGGTGGTATTGGAAAACGGGGACCAAATGCACCATGTGCCTTGTTCTTTGACAAAAAACTGGAAAATTTATACGTCCTAAGCATATGGACTGAGAGGGTATACAACATCATTCATACTATTCCATCCATTCATAAGTATACCCCATATAGTTTTTGTCGTGAATACTAAAGAATGTACTTGGAGGAAAAATTAGTACATCCGAACTGAGCGGGATTACCCGGACAATTGTCGGGAGCACATAGTGGAGTTTGCATAATCCAATCCTAAAAAAAGTTGTCCACACAAGTGGTGCAATGCGTAATATTTTTCTATATTCCGGATTTTTCTTAAAAAAACTATATTCCTTAACTAAAGCGTAATATTTTTTTCTATTTTCTCGTTGAAAAAAAGGCGTGGGTACGGTTAAAAAGCCTTCCCAGGTCTGCCCCCCTCACAGTGTAATTAAGGAAGCCATGTGCGGCTGGTGATTCGCTCTTGGAAGTTGAAATTCTATGCTGATTTGAGTGTCACGTTGTCGCCCTTAAATTTAGGAGGTGCATGCAACAATTGAGGCATGTATACTGGTGGAGAAGGCATGCCTTTCCATACCCGCAACATCAGCTAGAGAAATCAATAGATATTAGTCATACAATGTATTACTCCATATGTCTTATAGCCATCTCTAGCAATTAATATTAATAATCAAATTTTGGTTGGAAATTTGTTGTTAAGGGAAGATATATGTGGTACAATGGAGAAAATAGTCTTTCCTTATTTTCTAAGAGATGATCTCTTAGCTAAGGGAAGACAACTTTCTCTCTCTTTATTCCTCTTTGTTTCAACTAATAAAAAATCCAACGTGCAATCTCTAAGGAAAGGCTAACATCATCCTATTGTACGTGTCCTGAGAGAGAAAAATTAACCATGTGTAGTACCTACTTAATAGGGGCATGACAGAAATTTTAAAAACTGCATAGCTCTCCTTTTGAAAGCTGCATAGCTCTCCTTAATCGACGTGCATCGTCGTATCAACGGGGAACGGAGGAAGTATATAATTTATTTATGCGTACAACTAATAAGGAATTTTCACAATTAATAATTGTCATAAAATGTAGGGGAATCAATTGTCACCAGAACATCCCGTGAATGAAGAAGAAAATTAATTGCCGCTAGAAGAAAATTTGGCGAAACTTCCGTAGAACTTAATTCATGCCTAAAATGTATGGGAATTAACTAAGTGAGCAGAAAATACAGGGGACATTAATTTCGGAGGAATTAACTAAAGTGGACAGAGCAATCGGGGGAATTAATTTCTGGGCTGGATTGTACGGGATTCAGATGGTCAGGATGTTCTCCTGCAGAATCAACTTGCATGTTTGTAGGGGAGTATCACAGAAATTAATTAGGGGAGCGGATATTTAGGGAATTAAACAACTCCTATCTTGTATCTCTACTACTTAAAAAGACTAAAGTGGTTCCTTATTCTGCCAATACGTCAACCCTCTCGTCGTCCGGCTTCCTTCGCCGCGCGAGCACGCACATGGGCCAAAGCCCAACGAAATCCAGCTACTCTTTTCTCTCGTTCAACCGTCTCTCTCGCTTCGTCCCCGAGGGAACCCGAACCCCATCCCCTGCCTGTGCCCCTTCATCGCCGCCGCCCCTCCCGTGCCCCTTCACCGCCGCCGCCTCTCCCAGGGATTGAGCCGAACGGGGACGGCCTCGATGGTAGGCCGGGAGACGCGATGCAGCAGACCGCGCGGAGGCGGGCGGCGGCGCCTTGAGAAGCCCTCCACGGCCGGCGGGGCTCGAGATCCGGGCGATGCGGGGAGCGCGCACGGAGGCAGGAGGTGCCTATGACGCCAAGGTGAGCATCTCCTCATCTCTCTATTAGGTTTTGCCATCTCTACCTACGTTGTTTGATGTCTGTGTGCAGATCGCCGGGCGGAATCGAGCGATGCGGGATGACGCCGCGACGGAGTGGTGCTCAGGTCGACGGAGTGGTGGTCAGGTCCACACGCGAGGCACAGGGACTGGCACTCCGTATACCAGCGCGTGCAGCTGATAGCAAGTTTGGTGAGGTGATTTTCTTCCCATTTTCCCCCTCCGTTCATGGTCTCTTTATTGCTAGACATTTTTTATTGGGAGATGCATAGGTGGCAGTCCATGAGGAGAAAGCCTGAATGCTATGGCCGCAGCGCTCGCGTCATGGCTGCCTGGAGCATTGGCGATTTTTTTCTCACATGAGAGGCTCCACTTTTTCCATTTAATTTTGCTTGTTCCTTGCTTTTCTTATCGTTTAACACACGCAAAACGTTTCCTGCAGCGCTGCCAGACGTCGTGGTGTTATGGGTGAGGCTGACTGAGACCAGATCCAATGCATCCTTGGTGGTTCAGACCAAGACCTCTGTCAATGTTTGAGAAATATCTGTAACCATGAAAGTCATTTATGCTCAGAATTACTTATTTAGAACTGAAAGATTGTTATATTATACATGCCTCCAAATCTTGAGACAGAGATACATAAACAAATAAATATAGCTATTTTATTTTTATGCCTCATGAGGAATATTACAGGATTAAATTAACAAAAAGTATGTTGGTTAACTCTGTTCAACTGGGTTGTTATGACAACAAATGCTTGAATGAGAAATTGTACTTCACTCCTCCCAGACATGAATCTTCTCATGACAGCAGATGTTTGAACGCTTTTTTAATGCTTATGGTTTGTTTCAATTTCAGTTACTGGTCTACTGATATCTTGCGGATTTTTATGTTGCCTGGCTTCCTTTGTTCTAGGACATATGGTAAAAAATGTATATATGTGTTTTTTCGTATGTTACTAAAGATGCATTATGTGATGCTCCCGGCAACTGCAGGAAGGTTTTACAGTCATCGGTGAATTTTACATATATTTTCGTATTGGTTTGGATTTTGAAGCCAATATGCAATAGCATCTTTCACAAAATAAAATTAATCAATGCTTATATATTATAAAAGCTTGTATCGCTTGAGGGAGGCCACTGTCGTGACTGGTCGGATGAATATTGGGCATCGTGTTGAAAATTCTTCCGAGGTATATATCCCTTCTTTCATTCCTACAATCTCCATTCTTGCTGGTTTTACAAACTTTGATTCAGAGATTGGTTGTCGCATTAAATCGTGACTGGTCGGATGACTATTGGGCATCGTGTTGAAAATGTACTATGCAGAACACGAGTCATCTAAAATAATCATATGGTAGAGATATTTTAAAGAAGTGGATCTTATTCTATCCATTATATTTTCTCTTTCAGGAATTAATATACATGGGATTATCAGCACAAAGCCAGAGGCTAATATTCTGCGAAGCTAAGAAGGTACTTGGCTACACGGAGGGTGGAAAATGAAATAAAATAGGGAAGCAATATAGTCGGAGACTCGGAGTGGTGCACAACAGAAAATAGGTATTTCACGCCGTGGTGTTTTGACATATGTTGAAATACATAAAGGATGTCACTAATTCTATTGTACGAAGTTTAGGTTGCAACTTGAAACAGATGATTTCCATTGTCTGCAGCAATAGTGAACTATTCATTTTGGTTCACTGATTTTCCTATTTTGAAACAGATGAGCTTATACTTATCAATTAAATTTAGTAATTGTGAAGAGGAACTGGATTCTCCTATTTTGTAGTGTCCCATCTATATCTGGTGGAACAAATAACTGCATCTCATGGTGTACTTATTATGATTATGAAGATTCTGCTCTTTTTTTAGGACTTTCACGCGATATCCTATTGATTTTCATATGGTCAGTCCATTTGTACAAAATATGTACATTTTTTACTGTATTAACATAAGCATCTGAAATTTCAGGATTAGTTTTTCTGGCTTCATACTTGTCCTATTAACTGGAAGCTTTTTTCCCTATCGGTTTAGACATGAAGGAAATTGAGCAAAAATATGGAAAATAAGAAGAGACCGCCCTTGAACCGGTATGCACCTTTACCCATATTTAAAATTAACCTTGAAGTTTAGATGATGGTGTGTGCTACATATTGATATATTTGTTCTCTCTCTACAATGTTGACAAGCATGTGTGCTACTGTGTGGTTTACCAAAAAAAAAATCTGAAATCTTGATGTGATTCTAGAGTGTCAAAAAATATTTTTACGATTTGAAAACTCAAAATTCGATGCATCTTCTATAAAAGATTCATGAATTGGTGTATTTTTTTTTCTCCCCGTGCCTTCATTCAGGATTCTCATTTCATTAACAGCCAAGCCATTATGTTGCAATAGTATATAATATGTAAACATTCTTAATATGTGTGTTATCCTCTTGGATATCTCAACAGTATGTATTTTGTCACAATATACAGTCACCATAAAAAAAAAATTAAATGTACGGAGAGGAAAGTAACTTGTGAATTATAATTGTAAGGTTGCTTGATATCTCGCTCACACCTCAGGTGCACGTGTTCTCCACCTTTCCTCCAGCGTGATTTGGCCGATCCGTGTTCAGGAGCGAGGTTGGATGCACACTGATCCGGGGCTGTCCATGCTGGGATGTTACTTTGATTCATTCACCTTTTGTTATTCAGCTCCTTTTTGTGACAGGAAAGATTCTTCAGTTTGTGCATCTTTCCGCTATAAGAACAAGTATCCACTTCTAGAATTTTATTTACTCTCTTTTTCTGGTGTCAAAAATAGATGCCTACACAATGTCTTTCTTGCATTGCTACAGTGTGGACTTCAATTTTGTTGGGCAATCAAGGAACAAGGAAATTATGCCGCAATTTAAAATGTTATTTCTTGCATTGCTACAGTCTAGACCCATTATTGCTACAGTGTGTGCTTTCTGTTTTCAAAAAGATGCCATTAGATCAAATAAATAGCTCATATTTTCATGATTAAATTTTGTCCTTCGGTGTTTCATGATACTACTAGGTTGCTTTATTAAATGATAAAAGATGGTTACATGGTCAGGAATTTTACTACAGGTTTGATGATGTTGGGTGATAATAATTACTGATACTTCCCTTTAATTTTGTTGCTTGTTTTTAATTTGAAATTTGCAGAACTACCACGGTTCATTACAACAATTCCTTGAAAAGACCAAAATTCTTGTCAAGTTCCCTTCAGGCAGATAAGAAGATAAGAGATGATGATAGGAAGTTGGGATAACTGGTCCAAATCAAATCAAGTGGCAGTGTGCTTCCAGAAGTTTAAGAGGAAACACTAACATTGGCCGTGCAGTTCGCTTGGTGTTCTAGCTGAAGTCATCAACAATCAAATCTATAGTTGATATAGAAAGTATTGTACTCATCTTCTGGTTTCACAGTGCAGGCATGTAAGAACTGGTGTTTATATCACTATCTATATCATTCAATGGAGATTATTTCCGTCTGTGACACAGAAAAACTATCTGAAAGCTTTGGTCTAAGCAACTTCAACTGACCGAAAAAGATGAATGGCTGGTTTCTCATTATTTAATCGTCTAGATCTACTCTAAACTACAATAGTCTAGATATTGTATAGGTGTATTTGCATAGAAACTACAGAAAAACAATTGTCCCTATAACGATGATTATTAATTACGTGCTGAATTAGAGACACTGAGTTTGGCGTTTTTATTGAGCATTGACATTTGTTTTCTCTTCACTAATTGGTATCGCTTTAAATATCATGAAATGAAAACTTTCTGTAGAAATTAACAGTTCAGCTTGTTGTGTCTAATGGTTATTTTTTTGCATATTGTTCTTTTAGGTCATAATACTATGCACATATTTGAAGCAAAGAAACTAGGCAGTGATTTTTATCCATTCGCATGATTATTATTAATTTTTTCAGAGTAGGAGAAGAGGGCATGCAATATATTTTCCAAATTACTTTATTTTTCTTTTGTGAACACTATACATTCATGATGTATTGTAAGAAACGGACCTTCAAGAATCTAAACGCAATATATAAATCAGATTTGTACAATTTTACCTCTTAGTTATCATGTTTAAATATTGTGTAGAGAACCCTCTCGATATACTCCCTCCGATCTGCTCAGATCTACATGGAGCATATGCAAGGCTAGCCTATATAGTTTTACTGAAACAATTATTTGACAATTGTAAATTGTGTACAGTATTCAAAATTATGGCGTAGACTTTGTGGCGACTATTACTCTAAATATATTTTTTATTGGTCTCGAGACCAAGTTATGTGTCATCTTTTTTTTGGTGTTCAGTGATGATTAATGTTTATATTTTAGCATGTTTTTTTTGTCTTTTATACGTTTTGTTACCCGTGGCAACGCACGGGCATTTTACTAGTAAACCCCAAAAATCTGAACTGCTCCGGGGACGTGATCAAATCCTCTCCTTGCCTCTCCTTTATTTCCAGTGAAATCCCTTTCACGTGACAGACGAAAGGGTTAGCCTGCATCGTGACAACTCGATAAAGGCAAACTCATGGCAATTTAAGGGCATGTACAATGGGACACGTAAGATTTTTGTTTACCTGGAGGAAATAGATTGAAAAAAAAGGCTACCTTCTCGTTGGTTAGTTTTGGCCGGCGAGATCTGTTTGCGACGTCTTCTCGTTGGTTAGTTTTGGCCGGCGAGATCTGTTTGCAGGGGCTGGGTCGGCGAGGCGGCGGCGGCGACCTAGTCGGTGCGTTTTGTTCTCCGGGTCCGCCTCCGTCTCGGCGGTGTTTCCTCTAGCGCAGCTCGAGGGCCCGGGAGATTGTATAGGAGTGAATCGGCCGGCGGCTGCTGTCTTTTCCGGCAGCAACGACGGCGACCTGCAGGATGCGGTGGATTTGGAGCAAGGTTTGTGGAAGGTGGTGGGCAGATCTGACCTTCCCCTCCGACTTCGTAAGTTGGAGCTGGCTGATCTGCAATCCGTCGAGCATGGGGATGACCCCGGCCGACATGCCCCAAGGTCTCGGCTCCGGCGTTCAACGACGGGTCGCAAAATCGGCTCACAACGCTGTATCAGCTATGGTGCTTCGGCGGATTCTGGTTTGTTGGCTGCTCGTCTTCGTTTCTCCGGCGGTGTTGCGGCAACGTCGGCCATGGCAAGCGAGCGATGGAGTTGATGTACGCAAGGACCTCCAAGGACTGTTATTTTTTTGTTTTTTTGCGAGGGGTCTTTGTGCAAAGTTCCGAGGACACCTGTGTCTCTGGGTCTTTCCAGTGTGTGCTACGTGTGTGTAGGTCCTTTCGTGTAACTTGTTTGTGATATGAACACGTGGTACTTCCTCAAAAAAAAAACCCATATAGGGTGATGGAGGGACGAGGATGACGTCGTGCCTTTAGCTTGTGCTAGTGTTTCTTGTCATCGCTAGGTGGTTCAAAAACTTATTTGTAAAATCTACTACTTTTGAAACTCATTGTACTGATGTTGATGATTATTTGTAAAAAAAATTAAGAGGGTGGACCTCCCAGCCTACAACAACTATAGATCGAAGTAGCATTGTGCCCAAACTGGTTCATTAGTTCTTGCATATATTTACATATGGAACAATAGAGATCAAGTGAAGAGCATGTAAATACCTGGCTAGCTAACTAATCAGATTCGAGACGATGGTAAAAAAAAGGCCACCAGGATATATGGGAAAATAGTGCCCGACCGAAGGAACGTGCGTACATGCATGCGTAGATACATGCATGCGTTAATCATCTCATCCATCTTGCGCGGTCGGATAGGAAGACGAAACCCAGGCGACGATCTCTCCGAGATTGAAGCAACAAGCCAATCAAAGCAAATCAGAACCAATCCCGTGACTGCCGCGGACACTTAGATTCCTGGCTTCCTACTCCCAGCGGCAGCAAGTCCCTGTTCCGGTGATCCGATGGCTGCCGCTTCTTCTCACGCCCGTCACACGGATCGCGCTCCCATCCGTCGCCTCTCCGCATTTCCAGCTGTTCCTCCTCCCTCGCAGGTGCCCGCGATGGCGCTCTATAAATCCCCCATGTCGCTCTGCTTGCCCTTCATCCTCCAATGTCGCTTCTTTCCTTCTCCACGTACATGACCTCACGGCCTCCACCACAATTTCCATCATCCTCAGCTCGAGAATCTCCTGTAGTACTGGTCATACACGTTTTCCGGCGAGACAGTCCGGCAGAGGCTGGAACACAGCAGTGCACGACATGGTGAGGAAATGCCATGCCGGCGGATAAGACGCAGGCATGCTGCTTAGGAACTCTGTGGTTTCTTGATCTAATTCTTCAGTATAACCGTGGTGGTGTCACACAAACTTGTTATGTCTATTCTAGGTATTGAGTACGTCTCGTGGACTCGTGGTGCAGCGATTGAAGACATGGTTCTAGCTGCCGGAGGTACAAAGGCATATATATGCCTGCCCGCGATGCCGTCGGCCACTTGTTAAGCAGGGTACCTAAGGCTATTCCTTCTTAATTATTCTCTGATCTTCCGTTGTTGGTCTTTTTCTGCATTGTTTCTCTTAATTTTTCACTGTTGACTTGGTAGGATCTCTTGAGGTTCAGCTAAGTACGTAGGAGGTAGGAGATGACAGAGAGATATTCTAAATGGACCCTCATGAGGCATGAGTATATAGCTAGGAACAAGTGGAAAATTGTATATGTTTTAGATTTTTTTTCTGGCTTACTAGTAGTACAAATCGATCTTTGTAAAATTCTAAGAACATGTTCAGTTCCAAATACCAATTCATGTGTATAATGGTGCTAGCTCTGGCACAAATGTTGCAGCCAAACCATTTTATTGGGCACTTCTGGGTCATGATTTAGTCTTTATTTTGCACACGTACGATTACATCTAGTGTATCCTAAACATAGGCAGGCCATCTTTACCAATTTTAATGGAGGAGATGTAGTTCCCTAAGCTAGGCAAGATGAACAGCTAAACTTTGCAACTGTGTACCTTGTTGTCTCGGTGTTGCTGCTTTGGTGAGGACATCTCCAACGGGCCGGCCCATATCGAACGACCAAAGTGGTCGCGCGCATCTGTTTGCGTCGACCGGCGAACAACAAAATAGTTGTACAAGGCCACGGTGACTGTTTGCGCCGGGGACATCTCCAGCGGGCCGACGCATATTTTTTTTGGCTGACGATGTCAAGGTCGGTAATGGCGGTTAAGGTCCCATCGAGGCCTGCCGCCGGTGATTACCGGTTCGCGCGCAAAGGCGGTGCTTCCCGTGTGCCGCCAATACATTGGCACGTTTTGCCACCGCTTCGCTTGCAGGGGAAACGGCTTTCGCGCGGCCGGTGTTTCCCGCCCCGCCGTGGCTATATATGGTGAAAGTCGGAGGACGAGGTTGGCACACCCTGACCAAACCGTAGAAATCATCCATGGCCGAGCATGACCGCACCTAGGCTCGCATTGTTCTCATGGCCCGTGGCGTCTTCCCTGATGATCTTGACCTCGCATCCCTCCATGCGACGGAGGCGTTCGACGAGGAGCAGACCGCCGCGTACGCGGCCGAGTAGCTAGAGGCGGAGGTGGTGGAGGCCTTTGTGGAGGAGGCGGCAATGGAAGCGGCGGCGGAGGCCAGGGTGGAGGAGGCGGCGGTGCAGGCGGTGACCATGGCTGACCTCGAGGCGCAGCTAGCGAGGCCAGGGTGGAGCTCGCGGCGGCGAGCATGGTGGCCAGGGCGTGCCTGGTGGCGAAGCTCGAGGGGCCACCGGCGCGGCAGGCGGCGACCATGGCGGACGCCGTCACGCGACGACATGGACGACGAGGACGAGCACGACGTCGACTTGCTCCCATACGGCGATGAAGAGGGTGTGTTTGTGCGCGCCGAGCAGTGGGCGCTACTCACGTCGTTCGAGAGCCGTCCTGAGGACGCGACAGAGGCCCAAGCTCGTGGTGATGCGATGGCCATGATGCAGGCTTTCTTGCGCTCGAACCTGGTGGCGATGGCGTGGGCGGGGCCAGACCACGCGCGGATCGACCAGGACAACCGCGAGCTGCAGGACGCCATCACAGCGAGGGAGGAAGCAGCGGTGGCAATGGCGAGGGACAGGGCCCGCTACCGCGAGGACCTGACGCACATCACGGCGGACGAGGCGGCTGCGCAGCGAGCCCACTGGGACTCCTCTCTAGCGGAGGCCGTTGAACGTCGCCGGCAGGAAGACGTTGCCTCCTTCCGGGAGCAGAACATTTTGCACTAACCATCTCTATAAGGATAGTCCTTTTGGTCAATCAGGAATGACAAACATTTTTCTTACCTGTGTCGCTGAGCGGCGGGCTTGATTCGACCACCGCTGATGCATGGCGTGACCGCGCAGCGTCCATTGAGACGCAAACTCGACGCATATTTAGGTCACGTTTGCGTCTCCACAAACAAGCCGATCACTATATGTTGGGCCGCTGAGTCTGGTTTCAGACGTATTTTTCAACCGCGTCGCCAGAAATGCCCTACGAAAAAAAAACAATGTCGACCGAACCCGCGGTTTTTTTAGGAAACCGAACCCACTGTTGGGCTAAGGTCCACCGGCCCACTCAGCCCTCTCATTCTCTCACTCTGTCTTCCCTTTGTCGCAGACAACCTCAAATACCTCGCCGGCGTAATGTCCGCGGCCGCCTCGTCTCCCCCATCTCCGATACTTCATCCCATCCTCCAGAACCTCCTCCAGAACCTCCTCCACTATCCCCGCCCGCATCAGGTCAACCGACACCGCCCAAGACTCGCTGATGGGAGACGCGGCGCCGCCCAGCAGCCACGGCATCACGCCCGGGTGTTGTTCGCTGGTGCGGTGCGCGCGGTGCCGCCGAACTCGCCTTGCCGCATCACTCGTATGGTCGAGGCGATTCGGTCCGTCTGTCTTCACGTCGGTGAGGTGTACGGTATCCGCCACGAGGACGCGCCGGCGGCTGTGACGTGAGCCATGGAGATTCTTCCTCCGTCGCACGCTGCGAGGATGGAGTTTTCCTGAGGCCTCAGTCTCACTACCGATGGAATTTTAATACTCCCTCCGTCCCGCGGAAAATGTCGCGACACCCATTTTGCAAAAACGCCATCCTAGTTTCTCCGACCAAAGCTGCAGTCCTCCGCATCGTCTCCTTCCCCTTCGCGCCCCCTTCCCCTCCCTCCGCCGCTCTGTCGCCGGCTCCCCGCTCCATAGGCGGCCACCCCGCCCTCGCCCGCGCCGCGGAGCTCCGTGCCTCCTCCAGCTCTACTCCCTGCGTGGTTCCTCCGCCCCCTCCTCCACTCCCCGCGCCTCCATCCACTCCCCCGTCGCTAAATATCGACTTTTTTTCCGCGATTCAGACGGGTTGGCGTACTCCGGCGGTTCAGCAGCAGATCAAGGCGAAGCGGCTTCGCTTAGGAGCATAGGCGCTCGATCTGGAGTTCATGGGGACGAGGGAGGCGATGAGCTGGTGCTGCGGTGCCACGGTACTGGGTGCGACGATGTGGACGAAGCTTCCACCTTTGTCCTCCATGCCGGACGGTGGCGCAGCAGTGGTTGCTGGCGAGGAGGCTCTGCGACCGGCCGGCCCGCTTCCTCGGCGTTCCCCATCTCCTGCTAGCTTGGACAGAGCATATGCGCGTTCCCCGTCTCCTGCCGGCTTGGACAGAGCATCTGCGCGTTCCCCATCTCGTGATGAATACACATTCTCATGCTCATGAGTAGTGACATACTCCATGTGTCAAAGCAGGGAAGAAGATGATGATATCTAGCTAGCTGCACTGTAAATCAGGTGGTGATGACACAAAAACATGCATCTGGTGGTACATCTTCAAAGAAAGTAAAGTTGGAATTTGTAAGTAAACTTTGTTTCAAAATGATTGTTCTTCTTTAGATCAGTATTAAAATGATTGTTCTGATGCCAAACCTTATTTCATGGACATGTACGCTGTTCTTTAGATTATTATTAAAATGATTGTTCTTTGAGTAGGACACCAAAGCATCAGGCATCAAGGAGGAGACACCATCTTCCTCAAAACCTACATCAAAGGCCACTGCTTCCTCAAAAAGTCCCAGTGCCAGTGTATCTCCTGTGAGGACTGTTCTTCTTGCTGTGGCTCCACTCACTACACAAGATTTAGCATCCAGATTTAAGTCTAAAAAAAAAAAATGAATTAGTGCTAGGAGGAACTAGACACTAAATGATATAGTAGAAGCGGGACCTCGGCGTGAGAATTCCAGAAATTCGCTCCTGACAGGATTCGAACTCTGGTCATTGGGATGCGCCACTGCGACCCCAACCACTGGGCTATGCCCACGTCCTCCAGATTTAAGTCTAGAATACGAGTCTAGAGGTAGGCTTCTTCAGCTTTACTGATTTACAATCTAAAGCTGTGACATTGTATTGTACTCCTACTCTGCATAATGCAGCAGTGTTCTAACCACTGAAATCAATAATTTTAGCCACTCCTAGTCTGCATGAACTCATAATAATTGTTGAGGGATTTTATTCTGGTTTTTTAATTGTCATGCGTAAAGCTACCTCCAGTTTCTTGAATGTTGACGGTGGGCCTCAGGGTAATGGTAACCGTATACATTTGCTAGTTCTATCATATTGTATTGATGTTGTTTATTTGACACTGATTTACTGAAGACAGGAATGAAGCATACTGTTTCCTTGCTGGCTCGCTCTCCGCCATGCTGTCGCCATGGGCGATGCTGCTCATCGGCGCCGTGCAGAACTTCCTCAGATACGGATGGCTCTGGCTCATCGTCACCAAGCAGCCCCTCTCCATGGTGCCAACTTCTTCTTCTGAGGACTGTTATGTAGCACATACAAATGGTACATGTGCTGATTTTATTTTTAGCAAGAGGTCTTAAGATAAGCTACATAAGTCACCTGAAGCAAGGATAATACTGGATGAAGAAGTAGATCTAGTTTTGGTGTGCATTAGATGGTATACATTAGCGGTCTAGTGTTTTTTGTTAGATCTGCATAGCTTGTTCTTCTTGTTTATATTTCTGAATTCAACAACGCAATTCAGTTGATCTATCAAAGGATCAAAGAGCTATCAGTAAATTGATTCACATTCATTGATTTTCTTGTGTTGTTGGGTTCTTGATAAGTTGGCTGATAGGGTACCTAAAGTGCATATTGCATCACCTGTTGGATGAATTATTTCTGTAATTCTGATCTGAAATGTCATGTCTCTATAATCCTGTCATAGATTTCAATGCCACCTAACTTCGGTTAACATGATACTCCTAGTTGTTGGTGTAATAGAAGGATCGTTTTCCAACTTGGCATCTGTCATTAGATATTATCATGCAAATGTTTGCATTACTGGAACTGCACATGCAGTCCTGCTATTAACATTTTCTGTCATTTTCATACATTTTCTGTCATAATAAACCCTGAAATTTTCTTGCTGTAAATCTCAAACTAGATCAAAATTTAGTCACTGAAAATTGATATGTCACTGAATTTTATTCATCATGGAGAGTTCAAAAAATGAACTGATCAAATGAAGCTAAGATGTTGCATTCTTCTTGCCAATATCCGCTACTCAATCCATGCGTTTCATAACCTAGAATAACAATGTTATGCATATGTATTATGTAGCCAATTCTAACTATTTTCATCAGCCGGTGGACTGAAATTTAAATCAAGAACTGTCTGCTGATCCACGGCGAGCTGCAGAGCTGGAAATTTAGTAGACAACGAGCTGCGGAGCTGCTGCTAGAGATCCAAGTAGATGACGATCACGGTGAGCTGTGGAGCTGCTGCTGGAGATCAAGTAGACAACGAGCACGGCGAGCTGCTGTGTCGGCGGCGTCGGCAGCGACGGGCCGACGGCAGCGCAGGTGGCGCAGCGCTCCAACTTGACAGGCCGTGGCAGACCTCGAACTTTCCCAGGTGGTGGCAGAGGATGCTATCGGAGGAGCTTGCAGGAGATTAAGTTTCTTATTCGTCCTCTTCCTTGCAGACGTAACCCAGGCGGACGAGCTCAAGGATGAAGCCTAGGCGGACGAGCTCAAGGACGCAGCCGGAGGAGGGCCCCAAGGGCGAGTCGGGCGGAGGGGCGGCAGGCCAACTCGAGCGGGGGCTCCTATGCCCCACCGGTCCGGGAGCCCAAGAGGCAGAGTGCCCTCGCCCTCCGCTAGGGAGCGGCCGGTGGTGGAGATGCGGCCGGATTTGAGAACGGCGAGGACGGCCGGAGATGAGAAGAACGGAATTTTGAATCCAGATCTGAAGGATCAAAACGGAGAAGAACCGAGTTTCTAGGAGGTTTTCTGTAAAAGTTACATTGACTAGGCGCTCCGACACTTTCCACGGGACGGAGGGAGTACTACAACATACTCCGCCATGGAGTATGGTTTTCTCTGCCGTTGTAGTTGACGGCCAGCAGAAGTGCAGAAGACTACTTTAGACCTGACCAGGTTTGCTATAGATGCACTACTAGTTTATTAGTAGCTGGTTCGTTCAGATAAGTGAGCTAGATGCGCAGCCTGCATGAGTTGGTCTTAGAACTATCCAGGATCATGCACGGTTGATGATTTTGATTGGTGGATAATGACTAGATTGTGGCGAGGTCTTTCTCTGTGAACACTGCTATATCGGCCTAATTAGCTCACACATATGCATATCGAAATCCAATTTGTTTTGTGACTTAATCATGTGCCTTTCAGGCCTCCTTGTATAGCTGGGATGAGCATGTTTTGTGATAGCCTACTAAGTGATGATGTGTATGGACTGTGGCACAACCTGGTACTGTTACTAGGTTTCTTGGTAGCTGTAACTCAAATGTCCTGATAATTAACTGCAAAAAGGTTATGGTGTTTATGTGCTTTTATAACCTGGTAAACAGACATGAACAAATAAATTGTGAGCTTTGCTGGAGCCTTTATTATATTGTAGTGTTGGTATATAGCTGACATGTCAAATAACCTTGTAATCATTCCATTTACTTATAGTTCATTCCAAATAAGGATGTAAAGAGTCATCTGTTAGATGTACATGTGACGGATCTTGCAGATAATCTTGTTTCATTTTCACCGGGATCCATTGTTGTTTTTTAGTTGCCATGGTGTATATTATTCATATTAAGAGCCAAGATCTATTACAACACACCGTATGGCCTGCATGATAAGAGTTCACATCATCTCCTAGTTGTGCATATAAAAACGTTTTCACTATCCTTGTGATCATGTTAATGATTGTTGTTTGTCTTGATGGCATTATAGGCAAGTTAGCGACTCTGGTTTTTCATTCTCATCATCCGGTGTACCACGGCTCCGATAGGCCTACAAAACACATCTAGTCCTCTCTGTCACCAACGTCATGCTACTAGCGGTCGCCTGTCCCGCTTGATACTCCTAGAATGCATGCGTCGAGGCCAGTTCTGGGTTGGCTGAGGTGCGGTATGTGATGGCGGTGTGCGGGATGCAGGAGGACAAGCGGGGGCCGTCTACCTAGGTTGAAGCAAGACACGTGGTGAGCTATAAATTTTGTATGTGACCTGCATTCAGCGTTTATTGTAGCAACTATTAGTTATTATTGTTTGTAGGATAAATGACTACTATCCTTAAGTTTCTTTTCCGCACCAATTATATATTGTCGGGGTATAGCACTAAGTTGGGATCTTGCATTTCAATTTTTTTAGAGTAACTTTTGTCGCCGCATATGAGGTTTTCGTTACTCTATCTAGAGCATTAACAGTCTGTCTCTTTCAAGGCCATGATATTTTCCACCTTCCTCCAACTAGCACTATTCTTAGAGGGGCTACAACTAGTCGATAATGATGATCTATAAATTTTTTTGCTTGTAAAGAGCTAGCATATGACTCTGCAAAAGCTGAACTTTAATATATATATACATTTTATTTTTCTGCTTATTGATCATTAAGTAACTGATTCGAAATATACATTTGATGCCCAAGAATTTGTTTCTTTTTTCATAAAAAGAAGTTAAGAAAAGCTAGCACGAGTTCATGGCTTTTGTCATTAGCCAAAATTTCATATTTGTATTATGGTGTAATTTTAGTCTTTGTATTTGCATGTACACCAAGGTGGTTTTGGACTGCACCAAGCGATGGTTTCAAAACATGTTGAAGGAGGCACTCGCCGGTGACGCCCCTCTGCAGCTCCTCATGGTCCAGATGTGTACAACAGCGCCTATGCCGTCAACAAGAATGAACACAAGGTGAGCTCAGACAACATTGAGGTGAAACAAGCTCAATCCGTATATTAGCTTATTCAGATAGTTAGTTAGTGAATACTAAAGATTTCGATGTGTTTGATTATGTTCCTCTGTCAGACAAAAAAATTGCCTCTCTGGATGTTGAGAACATATGTTGTCAAGTATGCCATGTTGGTAGCTCATTATAGCATGTGTTGTCACAATATTATTCTTACATAGAATACATAGTTGTTCATGTGATGTTTTTGGGGTAATTTAACTCTAGCGCTTGGTGTATGACACAGCCTTGCCGGCGTCTGAAGGTTTTATTCTCTTAAATCTTATTTCATGCTTGCCAGATAGGTGTTGTAGTACCCGATGTTTTTCTGTCCTATTCGTTTCTATATTTCTCTAGTCATCATGGATGTCTTCATTCCTCATGGGACAAACATTATGATGTTTCTGTTGATGCAGTTCTTCTCCTTTTTTCCATGGAGATGTTGTGGTACGAATACTAGCTTCAGTTGCAGCAACTATGTTAATATTCTGTGTAGATCTGTGATGTAGGTTGCTGGTTACCTTGCTTGTTTACTTACACAATAGAGTATTATGTAAACATTCACAGTTGTTGCCATAGAGCTTTGGCCTTGCCCAGTTTGAGAGCTAATGCTATTGATTCTTTCCTTGGATGCATGAGCCCTTTTTATTTTCCCTACTTCATATTGTCTATTATAAATCAATTTAGCAGTCTTAATAGTATTTTCAATTGGCTTTTGCACTCCAAATGATGATGAAATCAAGGTTTGTTTCTCAAAACATTCGCAGTTGTCGCTGAAGAGCTTTTGCCCTGCTAGGCTTGTTCCTTCGATGTCTGATGCAATTCTAAACATATATATTTGTCTCTTCCATTTGGTTTTATTTACTTCAGTGGATGGTAATGTATGCCAATGATGATAAAATTAGGGCTTGTTTCTCAAAACATTCGTAGTTATCACCTAAGGTCTTTTGCCCTGGTAGGCCTGAGATCTAATGCTGTCAGATCCTTCCTTGGATGTCTATGGGCATATTTGAGCTCACTGATAAGTTTGTTATGTATTATTTCTGCAAACTACTTTTCTCCTCTGCTATTGTTTTTGGTCTTGACCTTGTTTATGTTTCTCATCTGTTTATTTTGGATAGTAACTTGGCTGACAATGGTGAAAACAATAAGAAAACACACATTTTTTCAGGACTGCTTGGTGCGCTCAATGTGCTATGCTGTCAAATCTGTAATACTGATATATTGTTCCCCTGATTTCCTCTGAAATAGAATTTCTCTTTTTTGTGGTTCAGATTTAATTTGCAATGTCAAAATTATCTGTTTGGTTCATGCTTGTACGGTGACAAAAGTTTACTAATAATACCATTTTTCTAGACTCATCGATCGCTCCCATGCAGTGTGTTTAGTCATGAAGTAATTAATATTGGATATACCGAAAACTTATAATCCTCTTAGTTGCAGTATCACATGATTTGACTCAGTAAAGCATGGCACCACCAGCCTCGTTCACGCACAGGACCTTGCTGTCGAAGAAGGGGAAGAAGTCGAGGTGGCTGGCCATGCACGAGGGCGATGACTCGAACCTGAGTTTGGGGAGTTTTGGCGGGGTCAGCCGCAAGACGCCGCCGTAGTCCTCCTTTTGCGGCGGCGCCATCGCCGCAGGTTGGATTTGTTGTTGTTCGATCTGGCGATGCTGTAGTGCCTGCGCGGTGGACGGGAAGAAGAGGTGGCGGTTGGCGTCGACGCGGCTCAGCGAAAATCCGTCGGACGTCTTCATCACCATGTTCAACAGCCGCCGCGCTTTCTTCATCCTCGACCTAGCCTTTGAATATATGCGAACGTGATCTATCGCTGCCTAGCTAGGTCTAGCCGTAATTAATAATAATCTCATCCTCCCCTAATCATGCCGAGAATAGATGGATGCGTTCTTGGGCTGCACGGCCCATCAGCCCATGTATATGTATATGTGATTTATTGACTAATTTGGCCACCCTAAAAAAAAATACTAATTTGGCATCGGGCGATCAGCCTGGAGGCAAAACCTATACACCGACCAGGTCGGTGGCTACCGGCCACCGCACACCTCCTGGTCGGGTATGGGCCGGGCCCATTTGGGTCTGTTTAGCCTGTGTAGTTCGTTTTTGCTTTTTTTTTCTGGTTTCTTTTTCTGTTTTCTGTTTTCTGTTTTCTTTTTTTGTTTTCGGTTTTGTTTATATTTTTTTAGATTCGAAAATTTTAATTTTTAAAAAATGTTCAAATTTAAAAAAATGTTCAAATTTGAAAACCGTTCAAATCTAAAAACCGTTCAAATTTGAAAACCGTTCAAATTTAAAAACCGTTCAAATATGAAATTTTTTTTAATTCAAAAAAATTACAAATGTTCAAATGTAAAATTTGTTCAAGTTAAAAAAATGTTCAGATGTAAAATTTGTTCAAATTTAAAATTTGTTCACATCGAAAATTGTTCAAATCCAAAAAAGTTCACACAAAAAAATAAAAAACTAGAAAATTAATGTTTTCAATTTTCGAAAATATACAAATTTTAGAAATTTTTGTTTTTCCGAAAAAAAATTACATTGGCATTTTAAATTTTTTTAAAGAAAAATTAAATGAAACAGCAGAAAAGGAGAAAAACAGAAGAAAAAAACGAAAACAACGTTACTGGGCCGGCCCAACAGGCACCCTGGGGGGTGCGGTGCCTGGTCCACACCGACCAGGGTGGTGTATAGCACCTCCCCAGCCTGGACCCTTAAAACGGTAATCCCTATTCTCCGCTCAAGGCGAACGATATCGAGCTAACGCCTACCTTCTCTGTCGCTAGTTTCTTAACGGGCCGGCCCAATTCGACATTTTTCGTTTCTTTTTCTTGGTTCTATTTTCGTTTGTTTTATAATCTAAACAATTTTCAAATTATGAACTATTAAAAAATTGAATATTTTTCAAAAATTGAACATTTTTTAAAATTTGAACATTTTTAGAATTTAAATATTTTCAAATATGAACATTTTTAAATTCAATTATTTTCAAAACTGAACATTTTTAAATTTTTAACATTTTTAAAATATGATTTTGTTAATCTGAACATTTCCTAAAATTTGAACATTTTTAAAATATGAAGATTTTTCAAATTTTATACTTTTAAAATTTTGAACAGTTTTAAAGTTCGAACATTATTCGAAATCTAATTTTTTAAATTGTGAACTTATTTTCGAAATCTAAATATTTTTTGAAATCAGAACATTTTCACAAATATTTCTTAAGCCCACCCATAGCACAAAGGCAGCGATCTTTTTTTCTCGTAAGCAGAGCGATTTGAGCCAGGAAAAGTGGAAACGTTTAATGGGCCAAGCCTAATATCGTCTCATGGTACGCGTACGCTCGATTTGCTTCGCTTCAACCGTCAAGTAGGGGCTCCCCCTTAAAATGGGGGGTGATATACACCGACCTGGTCGGTGCGGTGCACCCACCGCACACCCTCCCCAGCCTGTGGGTCGGCCTAGTAATATATTTTTATTTATTTATTGGTCTTTTCCCTTCTTTCTTTTATGTTATTTTTCTATTTTCTTCTTCGTTTTTCAAATTGGAATATATTTCTAATAACATTTTTTATTTTTTCAAAAAAACTGAACATTTAAAATTTGAATCTTTTTCGAATTTGAACATCTTTTGAGAAATTTTTGCGTATTTTTTTATCTAAGTATTTTTCAAAATGTGAAAAAATTGATCTTGAATAGTTTTTGAGGTTCAACATTTTTTTGTTTTTTCTAAATTTATGTTGTGCTTCACATGGAGCTTTCCTGTTATGTCACGCTAGCCTTGTATGAATCTCTATTTGTGCCCACCAGGTTAAGTGTTTAGCTTTTGCTCTATAATGTATTTTCCACTTCGTTACTAAATTTGAAGACATTATTTGCAGGCCCAGAAAATAAATACTCTCCAAAAGATCAGCAATGATTTCCTATATTTGGGTATCAGTTTCGAACATGTATAATGGGAGAATATTAGGATTATATATAGGATTAGTAGAACATCATATTTTGAAGCGAGATTATATTGTATGTTGTGTATTCATCAGATAATATTCATGCACCGAATGGTGATTCAATTGATGAATATTTAATTGTATCTTTTCAATGCACTTTTACTCTAATTTCTTGTATGTCTTTTGGAAATTATATTTTTTATTGAGAAAAATACTTACAAGTTTATAGCTGGTCAAACCATTGAGTGCAGAAAATAATATTTATCTTGATTTTTTTAAATCCGTGAAGTTTGTACCAACACGTATATACGGATGAACCCGGTGATCAGGTGTATATGTGAGCATGGCCTCTCTGCCCAACACGTGTCTAACGCCGTTTAACATATCTGGTCACGCGTCGTTGTAGACCATCCCGTCCCTAACGCCAAATCGATGGTGAGCCCCTTTCCCCGCCATCCACGCCCTTGACCAGCGCAGCAGCGCCATTCAGTCCCACCACCAGCATCGAAAAACGCCAAATCGATGGTGAGCCCCTTTCCCCTCCATCCACGCCCTTGACCAGCGCAGCAGCGCCATTCAGTCCCACCACCAGCATCGAAAAATAAGGGATATATGTTGTTTGGTCCGGGATGGTGAGGATGGAGGAAAAGATACTCAGCAAGAAAATGATTGTCATAGTCACGTTGATTAGTGAAATAAATTGAACAACTTAATTAAGGATGATTACTTTATTTTGTTGACTCACCTAAATTGAACTATGAGAGTTAATTGTTGGATCATTGCTTTATATGCATATAATGTTGAATTATAGATGTTTATTGGATTACATTTAAAAAATGAAACCTTATTTTTTTTGTATATGTTTTCCGTATATACAAATTACTATATTTGTTACAAGTACGATAAAACTTTTAAACCCGTGGTAACGCACGGGCATTCAACTAATATTATCTAACATGTATACTTCCTATTTGTTTCCGGCTGCGTTGGGTGTGACTAGAGGGAGGTGTGCTCCGGTGTCCCCCCCTCGGCTCCACGATTCTAAAAAAATTGGAGCAGCTCCACCCATGAGAAAAATATGTGGAGTTGGAGCATGTTCGGAAATAGACGACTAGATTCCTGGAAATCCTTCGACTCCAAGTTTGGCGCTTCTCGCATCCACTCCAGCTTTGCAGATGGAGCTGCAAATATTTGACGCGACTCTACGTTTCTGCCGTTGGCGGCGGGTCTCGCCCCGCGCGCCGTCGAGGCGTGTACAACGTGGGAGCTCCGGGACAACGGACCGGACGGTGGTGCAAGGCAGGTCGCCTAGTAAGCGCGGTGCCGCGGCCAAGGCGAGTGCTTGTTGGCTGCCATCGTGAACGTCATCGCGTGGCACGGCCGTCTCGCCGGAGAGCAAGCAGCACTATGGTCATGGCCAGACGCGCGCGAGTGCAGAGATGGGTGCCATCGTGACGTCTCGCGTCGTTGAGTAGGCGCTCTGCCGCTGCCGAGGCGACTCCGTGATGGCCTTATTATGGATGTCACCGTGCGTGGCGCGGCCGCTCGCCGAAGAGAGAACAGCAGCACGACCGAATCTCGGCTTCAGGTCTGCGCCGAGCAGCGTGCATGGTACACTTCCAGGCGACGTGCTGTGGCAAGAACAAAAAATAAATTTCCGATCTGTGTTTTATTTCCGTGGTTAGTTTGCAAGCTTCTCAACAGAAAAGAATTGACCCATCATCGATCCACTAGCTAGCTGGTATACCTCCTCTGCGTGCAAGCTCCTGCTGGAGGACGGGAGCGCGCTGCCAAGGTCGGGTTGGGTTGCGGACGGGGAAAATTACTCCCGGCGTGCAGCTCGGGAGATGCAGAGTGCCGCTTGAGGCTGGGAATGTGGGTTTGACCGAGCTGAGGAGGACGGGAGCAGGGTAAATAGAACAGGATGGAAGCGTTTTCTCCATTCCGCGGTGGCATACCATTGTAATTTATGCTGCTCCATAATTTGGTGCTCCGCGAAATCGCTAAAAAGTGAATTTTTAGAAGCTGGTCAACTACCGGGGGGGACACCGAAGCAAAGGTGGACTAGAGGAAGATAAGGAAGACAATGGGAATACGTGGGGTTTCGTGTGTGTCAGGTGCTGTAGCACTCATTTTTCCTGCTGGTCCAACTCGTGCCCAGTTTCCCGCTGATCCCAGCAAAACATGCAACGGCCGGCGCGCATTTGCCTCCTTTCTATTTTCGGTAATACTTAATTTTCACCCAGTTACCAAAAAGGGGAAAACGACGACGTGGGCTTAGCCCAGTGGTTGAGGCCGCAGTGGCGCATCCTAACGACCAGAGTTCGATCCCTGTCAGAAACGAATTGGTAGAATTGGCACGCCAAATCGTGCTTCTACTATATCAATATTGTTCTAGTTCCTCCTAGACGATGTTTTATTTAAAAAAAGGGGGGGGGGGGGGCGGGGGGGACACCTGGTCTATAATGTGGTTGACCACTTTGTAGTTGATGTGTCGACCTTCCGGATTTCCTTCGTATTGACCTCTATTTTTCACTCAGCTCATCCGTGCTTTGGTCGTTTCCGACTTCGGGATTTCCTTCGTTTTGACCTCTATTTTCTCTTCTGTGCATGTACCTCCAGGATTGTAATCAGACAGTGCATGTGGCAAATCAAATCGCCTCGTGTGTGAGCTAGTACTGTACAATCAATCAACTACGTACTAGATTGTTTTGCTAGATAGCTAGCTTATGTGCAGGTCCGGCGAGATTGCAAGTCGCCAGAAGCTTGTTCGCGCGTTCGTGTTGCTCTCGGCCAAAAGCACTGGCAGGCATGATCAATCAACATAGAGCGACTGAGCGAGGCAGGTATTGTCGAGAAAGCACTTGGGCAAGATCTCTGCTCCTGGAAGAGACGCGGCTGCGCCTCTCGCAACCAAAACCACGCGAGCTCGTCTTCCTCGTGTGCGTCTTTCTTCCTCCAGTGCTCCCAGCTGCTAAGTGCTAACCGAGCCATCACTTTCTCTAGTCAAACTCAGCTCACCTCACCCACAGAAGAGAAGTCCCGGTCTGAACTTCGGAAGGCTGGGCCATAGCTCAAGTGCGAGCTACCAGAAAGCTAACCGTCTTCCTCTGACGGTGTGCCGCTCGGCGATCCCTACAAGGGACGCCGCTCCACTAATCTCCAATTCTCCATGTACTAGAGGAGAGCATGCCCTTATGCATGCGCGAAGACAGCGGTGCGCTCCAAGGGCCACTGTGGTTTTTTTAACTTTTTTTTTTGCTTTTTTTTTAGCATCTTTCTTTTTTGCTTCACACGCCTTTTTTTAATCCACGATTTGTTAGTACGGCAAACAGGCTTCAGAGATCCATGATCCACGACGGCTGAGTGCTGACGACTGTTTGGCTATCGAGCGTCCAGTACGGGCCCGTCATATCGTGGCCCTTTTCTCTTTGTTTCCATATGACGGGCTTCCTCACTGAGGCCCCTACAGAGGTACGGTACTACGCTCGAAGAAGATCATTACCCATTATTAGTACCACATCGCCTAGCGAGGATACATCCGATCGGTTTATAAACTTCCTGTCGACCGTACGTTCCATCGAGCGACATGCTTGATTAGCTACCCAAACAAACAATCAATAGACAAATTGTTAATCGCATACAAGTCATCCTGTGGCAGACAGCCCTTGATGCTTGACATGCAAATATCACACCGACATGGTGTGTAAAGCTATTTTTTTAGCGTATCGCACTGACTTAAGTATTTTTTTCTGTTTTTCATGCTATATCAACTAGTACATAAAAATAATGTCACTGACTCCACAGGGCTGACCGAATTTAGCTAAACAGTTAGTGGTATTTGATATGAAAATATATTTCATGGAAAATTATACCAACAAGTATGATATTACACATATAATATATGAAAATATATTTCATAATTTATCTAACAATATTGATTTTGTATTTTGCATGTTAATGATTTTTTTGTAAAAAACTAACATGGTTTGATTTTTATATAAAAATAAGATTTATTCATTGAAATGTAGTTGCTACATCGTCACTCCTCCTTTCTTTTATCGTCCATATTGATCTTCTAGCTTCTCAACCATTTGTGCCTCGCCGCCTCCAATCCGGCTGATTTCTCGGTCTCCGCCGGCCGCTCCGGCGGCGGGAGGTCGGGGAATCACCGGATCGAGGCGTGTATATAGTGTAGAAAGTAGTTGGGAGCCAGCCGGCGACGCGAAGGAGGTGGTGGCGTGGCCAGAGTGGCTTTGGGCGGTGGCGGTCCTCTCCTCCGTTGGTGCTGCTCCGTGGAGTTGCGCCGCGGATCCGCGGCCATGGCCGTGCTCGTAGCTTCTTGAAGCTGCGTGGCGTGCCAATAAATCCTCGCCGGTGTCCGAGACGGTGGAGCCGGATCGAGATCTTGAAGGCGCTGAGGTTGCTAAACAGGGCGTTGGCGTCGATGGCGCAGGATGGAGGCCCTCCGAGGCTAAGTTTCGTCGACTTCCCGGCCGCAGGGGAGCTCTTCCCGATCCAATGTTCAAGAGGAGGAGTGGCGGTGGCGCGCCGGCGATACGTCTATGTTGTTGTCTTCGGCAGCGGTGTCCACATGGACTACTTTGTATTTTTTTTCTTTGTTGTGGACTTTTCTGTTAGAACCTTGTTCTGAATATCAGCTCCTTTTCACACAAAAAAACCATTTGTGTACTTTGTTGTTTTGATGTAGCGTCGATCTCAAGTCTATCACGGTCACACGGCAGCGAGGTTCCCCTGAACATTTTGTGTTGGCCTTGCCACCCATCGCCACCTGTACACGGCTTCCTCCTCGTCGCCTCTTCGCAGATCACAATGACTGCTCATCCCGGACCAAAGTTTACATGTACTCAACTTCGCCGCTTTGTCGACCCCGGTGTCTCCTCATTTGTGCACACCAAATCTTATACGGGAGGTAAGGCGGCTCCGATTCCTACAACGGCGGGGAGTTATATTAAACTTAAGTTATTTCAGAAGCAATTTCTTTTGTTATAACAAAATTTAGTTTTATTTCTATTGGAAGAAATTGGTGAAGACACTTGGTGATTGCTTTGACACAAATGTATACATTTTTAATAGAGTTTTTTTTTCATATAAAAAGAGTTGCACTGAAAGAAAGTGCTCTAGTTGAGAAACCATGTGTTCAGGTCCGCACCCTATAGACTTGCATACTAATTAAACTAAGCTACACAATCGTAAATTACGGATCCCTGAGTATGACATTTGTTAGACTTGTGTGGTTGAACCACCAGAGAGATATTTATTATAGATTTTATTGTTTAAAAAATCAGCCGATTCAGCAATTAATCGGCTGATTAATCGCTACTCGGTGGGTCACCGTTTAGCTGATTAACTGATTTATCGTCCGATTAATCGATCAAATTGCTTATTAGTCGCTAATTGCCAGGCAACAGAGTCGACACCGATAAGCGATTTTCTCAATATTTTAGATTTACATAGTCATAATCACATACAAACACACACACACACACACACACACACACACACACACCCCCTAATACTTCTAAGTGGCCCAATTTATTCTGTAAATGAATGTGAGTTTGCCATGTTTTGATATTCTTTTGCTTTAAAAATAGGTCACTTCAAAAAGTGTCTTTTAGCTTTAGTGATGAAAACAATATTTTCCATGACAAAATATAGTTTGACTTTAGCATTCGTGTACCCGTAATGATAGAGATTTGAAGTTGTATAGTGGTGAACTTTGAGTTTTGACACTATCGGTGTGGTTATGTTGTTCAAGTTGAGTGATCCAATAAAAGTAATTGTCAGTTAAAATTGTATGTTAATTGCCTTATAAATTAAAAAATAGTTGAGCATTAGTAACAATGATTTGCAAAGGGGCAAGAGAGCTTAGTATAAATTTTCAATGACTGTTTATTTTAACTTAACTTGCACCCGCAAAAAATCAAACCTGTCCGGGTGGCCATCTTCTACTTAAGTTAAGGAGCTTCATATGGACTTAAACCCTGGAAGATCGTGACTCTAGAAAGAGTATCTTGGTCCTTATGTTTATTGAAGTTGTTGTATTCAATAGACGTTTACTTTTGGAACAAATGTTCACTGGATTTTGCATGTTTATGAATCTTTCGTGCTAACTATTTAAATATATTAGATCTTTGTTTTTTTTTGTTTATTACCTTGCATTGTAAAAAAGTTATCTTAAATCTATGAATATTGGCCGGAGAATAATTGACCCAATAGTTGCGCTTAGACATGCATGGTATCTATGTGCGAAAATATTTGGGCAAGTCAAATTAACAAAAGTTCGATAATCATAGTCATTATCAACAAGTTGAAGAGAAGGTGAATAAAATATACACAATGGACAAGGGCAGTTAGCAAAAATAGCTCAACACAGCCAACCATGTATTGACCTATGAACTTTCTACTCACCAAATTGCTATGACAAAGGCATCTAAGAAAAATAGTTCAACACCATGAACCATGCATTAAGCAGTGTAGCTGCAACGCCTTGATGGAGGGCGTGATAAAAAAAAGGTCAGTTCTTTTTTCTGGAATAAGGTCATTATTTGTTGAACTTTGTGTCTGGAGTTATTTCTACCGTTTTTCATGGAGAGGACGGTGTAAAATTGTCCACTAGAAATGGACATGTGCCGCGAGGAAGGAAGTTACATGTTGTGTGTGCGTGTGTGCATGTGTGTGTGTGCTATTTAGTGTCTAGGTACATCCAAATCTAAATAAATTTTAGACAACTTTTGTGGGATGGAGGAACTATTAGTTTTATCTAAAAATAAAAGTGATCCAATGCTCATCTCTCGTAGAAGTTCACCTAACTGAGAGGAGAGCAATACAAGTCTACCAAGTCTATATCAACAAAATGGGCCAAAATGCAAATGAACACATGTCCTTTTTTAAAATGCAATAAAGCCCCTTATAAGCAGCGTCCATATCGAGATTGTGGCCCGGAGTGCACGAGCGGCACCTGCCCATGCCCAACTGCTCCCATGTAGGAGGCGACCCATCATGCTTGCATCCAACCAGTTCTCGCTCCACCATCGACACTGTTGCTTCAATGAGCTCCTGTGTTGGAGAGAAAAAAACAAAGGGTGGCAAATGAGAATACAAAACATACTAGGAGATGTTTATGCAAAATATGCATATACTCTATTATCCTTGGTGGGACCACAACCATCCACCATGTGTGTTGGACAAGCATGGTCCGAACAGCGAAGGACTTGCGGCGGATAATTTGCAATTTTTGAGAATCAAGATGTGCACATTCAATTTTTTAGTGCAAACTTAAAACCTCTGGAAAATATTTGACCTTCATTGCATTTCACTCAACTTCAACCATAAATCCAAATGCTCATAGTTATTTATTAAACCAACTATTTCTTCTCACTCACGTCGAGTTTGAGATCCGAGTTTCGTCTATTTTAAGGAGTCATAGAATTGAACGCATGTCCTAGGACCGGACTGAGAGTGCATTGAGACACATTTTCCAGCACACACTATTTGCATAAAATATGTACGCTTTTTGAACTTACAAAATATTTTGGGTCTCTTTGGTTCCAAGCCACAATTTGCCAAGCCAAAATTTGGCATCTATAATTTATTTGGCATGTGTTTGATTTTTGTCACACATTAGCTTGCCACACTTTATTGCATGTATGATTTATTTGTTATAGACTTAACTTTTTTGCCAACTTTTGCTGAAGTTTGGCTTTAATATTTTAAACCACACTTTTGTGGCTAGGAACAAAACAAACCTTTCACTTTTAAAAACCTATACGGAGTAAAAAAATTGAATACCTTGTTCTATATGTAATTTCAAAGTTTGTAATCTTGCACTTGTATTTTTCTCTAAAATTCATCAACTCGTAAAACTTTTAGCTCGCCGTCTTGCCCGTCAAAACTCTAGCCCCTCACTCTCCGGCGTGGTTCCAGCCGAGCACAGCGCACTTCAACACTCAACCCCTCATCCGCGCGACGCCGCCACCGCCGTTCCCGTCCCCGGTCCTTCCTCACCGCGCCCCCGCAATCGTTGGGCACTGGTTTTCGAGGTATGACCTTGTTTCATCCAGCGATTCTCATAGTCAGATCCCACCGACCTGTATTTCTGGGGCACACACGGACCGCCGACGCAACGCCAAGATCCGCCCACCCCTGCGGAGCTGCGAATTCGTGCTTGACTGCAGATCTAGTTTAGCTGCCTGCCATTTTGATCGGGAAACTTTCTTTGTAAATCCCCGAGGTTGTTAAGTTCGCTGCGTTGTAGGAAAGTTCGTTGTTGGTAATAAACTAGATTATTCTCGGCTGATGAAAATCAATAATGTAGACCCCCTCATGTCTCGTCTGCTCTTACTGCAATACATTACATCTTCTGCGTAGGGTTCAGTCATGGAAGTTTCTAATATACTTCTGTTTGTTTTTTTCATCAAAAATCTGACTAAAAAAATTGGGATTGCCTCCTTGAGCTGTTTTTGGATGATGACATACCTCTGTGTCTTCTGCACTTCTATAGAACCGGGTGAACGTTTGCGAGACTATTGGTCCCTCGTCGGTCTTCACGAGTCGGGATAACACCCGTCGGCCACTATGCGGGTCAGTAATCACTGATCAAAACTCTCTGTATTGCTGATTCTGCCCAAAGTATTCAATTGCCATTTTACATAGAGAAATACGATTTTTGATAAAAAAATTGCCACAAAGCAACTACTATCTATTATTTAGTTTAATGGGCTATTGGATATTTATACCCCAAAAATATTTCTTGTGAAAGATAACTTACTTTTTGTGCAGTTTATTTTGTGGTCTGTTATAGTTGGTGATTTATTCTTGTCTGCTAACGGAATTGATCTAATAGTTAACTTGAACTGAAAACATGTTCTGCATGATCTTTATATCTAAATATTTGTTGTTGGATTTACCTTATTGTTTTGGTATTGGTGGTTAGGTTCAAGTAGTTACTTTAGTGGCTGTGTCCTGCTATTGTATAGTGGCTGTGTCCTGCTATTGTATATTTTGGATTACACTATCACGATGTTCATTTTTAACTTCAATTTACTTAATTTTTAGGAGTTACTGCAAATATTTCCAGTGTTCTCTTGTCTTCTTTTAGCTTGCTACATAAGTATTTTTACATTTTGACTGGAACTCCTGTAAGTTCTAACATGATTCAGTATTTTAAAGGCTAGCGACAGGTTCAACATAAATTCTCAACTAGAGCATCTTCAAGCCAAATATGTTGGAACAGGGCATGCTGACCTGACCAGATTGTAAGCATCTCATTTTTTTTGTCTTCTGTATTAAAAACGTAATGGCACACTAGCTGTTCGAACTTTCTTATTGTTGACACGGGCTGGTATGGTATTAACCATTAACATTTTCTTGTACTACACTCGAATGGGCTGTAAATATCCAAAGAGACAGCTATGCATCCTATGTTGGACACTATCCAATGTTGTCATATTTTGCCATTGCTGAGAATGAATCAATTGGAAGGGAGCGCTACGAATTTATGCAGGTATGTGAACATATTTTATCTTGCTAGTCTTGCTTGTATTAGGCTTTCACTAGTGGGTTGATAGTCTTTCATTGGGTACTTAGGCAGTTTCACTGTCTTCCATGGACCCTTTCTTTGCCTCGTATTTGGCATTTTTATTATTTTCATGTACCATGTAAGTGCCTTTACGTGTATGACATTCCAAGCTCATTAAATACCACCTTGATGCTGCTACTCTTCAAGTTGTAGCTCTGCAGGGTTTCTGTACTAAGCCATAATATATCATGTCGCTAGCTTGAACTTGTTTATTTCCACGCTAGGAAGGAATATTTCAGGGATGTGACAGTCTGAGATACTCTCCATTTATAAGTTGATGTGAGATACACCCCCCGTTGAGAACTCAAGTTATGTAGCGATTTCTTGAAATGACATGAGACACTCCGGGCCTGTTTGGTTCCCGGCCACAATTTGCCAAGCCAAACTTTGGCAATTTGGCATATGTTTGGTTCCTGCCACACTTTATTACCCATGTGGTCCATCTGTCATAGAGTGATTTTTTTTGCCAAGATTTGGCACACTTTGTTGCACCAAATTTCTCAGCCACACTTGCCAAGTTAGGCTTGGCAAAGTGTGCTTGGGAACCAAAGAGGCCCTCCATGTCTATAAATAGATGTTTCAGAATGCTTGCAATCAAAATTGCGAAGATTGATCTCTAGCAAACACAAAATTTGTGACATTTTTTTCACATGCAAGAGGTATAGCTTGAAGTGGTTTCACATCAATTAAATGGTCCAAATAAAAATTGGTTGTCCTTCTCGTTGAATGCTGGAAGCAAGAAACATACTAGACGGTTAGTTAAATTGTCTCTTTCCTGCCTTCAAACTGATGCAAATCTAGATCCAAGCCTAGCAGGCTGCAGTTTGTCAATTCAGATTTTACCTTTCTCTGTTAGATAGGCTTCAGTCTTAAAGCCTAGTAGGGTTGGTAGTTTAGTACGTTATGTGGTATGTACTGTAGACACGCGGAGCCAAGCTAGCTATCTGATACCACGGTTTGTATTTACCATTCTATTGTGCTCAGAATTTAAGAAAAAAGTTATATATGTACCCAAAATTTCTATGCGAGCACCTATGCTATGTTGGACCTGCAATTGATTTGTTTTATCAAATTCATTTTGTTGCCATCTAATTTAGCATGTTTGAAGTTTACCAGTATCTGTGGTAGTTCCCCTTCATAGTGTTATTTGGCCATACTACAGTGTCTCCATTTGCATGTTTGTCGGCAGTTGTATCGGTGAGATATTGCACTACAATTTATTGAACCGCTGTTTCCGGTCTTGCGGAAAATGCTGCTTCCACGTGGCCTCCCTCCCGAGAGAGACGAAGACCGAGGAGGTGTTGACGTTGTAGTTGGTACCACGGCAGAAACTTGTGTTCGGGCTGATGTTTGTTACCGAAGTATAAGGCATGTGTGGATTAGCCACCTCAGTGCTGTGTGTGGCTGTGTTTGAACATCCTGGACATCTTCAACGATGTGTACCGTATTTCTACTTGTCCTCCACTCGAATGTTAAGCACTTGTTCCGTTCAGTTTAGCTATATTAATCTGGTGCTATCCAGTTGAATTTAATTTATGGACGCCCACAGCTATCTTAGCCTCATAAAGGAGGTAATGTAACATGATATTGTGTATGTGTCTTATGTGTGGACAATGTAGTTGAATTGCAGCAGCTCATGGTAGAAATTGGGATGTATTGGAGATGCATTTTATGTTTTTATTTTCATGTTCTATTTCTAAGCCGGGCTTCATCCCCCTACCTGTGGCGCGCTACTGGTGCTGGAGTCTGTTTTTCTTTGCAATGAGTAGGAAAATGGAGTTCCAATAGATTTGGTATTGGAAGCTCAGACATTTGTAGTTGGAAGTTGGGGAAGTTGTGTCATTTTGACAGAGATAGAAGTTGCAAGTATTGCAGCACAAAAAGATATGTTCATCTCTTAGCTTATTTGTGTTTATGTATTGTATTGGAATGTTCTGTTAGCAGTCTTGGTCCAGACTGAGGCAGATTTCTGCCATCTGGAGTTGGACTCGATGACGTTGTGGCTAGTTGTAGTTGATGATGATGCCCTCACCTCAGTCAGCTTCAGTAACAAGTATGCATAACCTTACGCTGGCGGTAGTTTTGTTCATAGACAGTCCTATTTCTCTTTGCACTGGAGTAGTATGTATTGTCCTCGAGAGATTGTATGTCATTAGACAACCTCAACAAATAAGCTAGAATCTGGTGCTTTAGTTAATTTGTATATTCAGATACAGTTGGACAAAGATCAGGTGACATGCACCTTTTGCATGTCACCGTGTGACATGCGGCCTAAATCCAAATTTAAACATTGCGAAATTTTTTGAAAAAAATCATGCATGTTCACAGCACATATTAAGATAACGCCTAAAATTTCAGATCAAAATTCGAAACATACATCGAAAAACAAAAAAGAGAAATTTCGCAATGTTTAAATTTGGATTTAGGCCGCCCCATGTCACACGGTGACATGCAAAAGGTGCATGTCACCTGATCTCTGTCCGATACAGTTAAGGTGGATCAGATCTCAAATTATAGCCTGAAAATATGAATCTTTTTTAATCTGAAACTCTTCCAGCAAAGTTTTTTTTTTATGTGAGCAAAGTTTAATTTTCCTAATACGGTAAGATTTTCTTTTAAGGAAAATATGAATGAATCCTTTTGCAGCGCATGGGGTAACAAGGCCGCAAGGCCCACTACACAGACAAGTTCGGCTCGTAGACAATTCTTTCCTGGGCTTCAAGGCCACAGTCTTCTTCCCGTAGACAGAAATAACCAGAACTCCCTGGCAGTGGCGGCGCTCGTCCCCGCTTCCGTCGCCGCCGGCGCCGCCGCCGCGCCATGCTCCGCCTCCGTAGCTCCATCCTCACCCACCTCCTCTATTCTCCGGCCACCTCTCTAGGCTCCTCGGTCCAGCGCCTTCTCTCCGCAGCCGCCCCACGCATTCCTCCAAGCCCTGGCTTCGCCGTGGACTACCTCGTCGAGAACTGCGGGGGCTCACCCGGCCGCAAGCCCTTAAGGCCTCCACTAAGATCTCCCACCTCAAATCCCCCTGCAATCCCGATGCCGTCCTCGCCTTCCTCTCCGGTCTTGGATTCTCCACCGCCGACGTCGCCGTCCTCGTCGCCAAGGACCCGAAGTTCCTCTGCACTCGCGTGGAGACAACTGTGGGACCTAACGTCGTCGAGCTCACCGCCCTCGGCTTCTCGTAGACTGAGATTGCGAGCCTCGTCTCGCTCATCCCCGCCTCCTTCCGCCGCAGATCCATCGTCTCCAACGTGCCCTACTACTCGTCCCTCCTCGGTTCATACGAGAACCTCCTCCGGGTACTCAAGAATAGCTCCACCCTCCTCTTCGTCGGCCTCGAAAAGGTGGTCAAACCCAACGTCGCCTTCTCGCGGGAGTGCGCGCGGGCTAGATCACCGTGATATTGCCAAGTCGTGCATCTCCCGGCCACGGTTGATCGGCACCAACCTAGAGCGCGTCCATGCGGCGGTGGCATGCGCCGAAAGTATTGGCGTGCCGCGTGGGTCTCGGATGTTCGAGCAGCGGCCGCGCGGCTGTTTCATTCCTCGGCAAAGAGAAGGTCACCGCCCAAGTGGACTACTTGAAGAACACGCTCGGGTGGTCGGATGCCGAGGTGGGCATTGCTGTTTCTAAGATTCCGATGCTGCTGGTGAGATCTAAGACCATGTACTATGTATGCAAAAAGCGGTTCAAAGTGGCTTATGATGCGGTTCCACACATAGCAGAGCATCGATTCTTGTTGTCAGACAAAAAAAGCGACGCAACATATTGGTTCGGTTCAAAGCGACTCTATCTGACACACAAGGAAAGAAGGAGCCAATCACATGCATACTTTAGAGTAAACAAACAAGCAAAGGCTGAACTTTCTGCACAAAACGGGCCCCACTTTACATGCACAAGCGGCTCAATACATAGCAGGGGATTCAGCCCGATTCCAAATTCTGACAACATTTGCCTTGAATCGAACACACATTGTACATGGTCTAAGGGCGCTCTGCATATTCTGTCAGAATTCCTTATCTCTGAGGTGGGGTTGGAACCGGCCAGAACGGATTACCCTTGAGCGCTTCGTCCCGTAGACAGAAATAACCAGAACCTCCACGAGTGAGTCTCCCTGTCAGTGGCGGCGCTCGTCCCCGCCTGTCAGTGCCACCACCTCTCGCGGCTCCTTGTTCACGCACGAGAATTAACCCTTCTTTCTTTCTTTCTTTCTTAAAACAAAAATAAAAACAAAAAGAAACCATCGCCCCTCACCTCGATCCACTTTCTCTCTCCAAATCGATTCCCCAAGGCCCAAATCGCGCCGCCGCCCGCCTTCTCTTGCTCCTCCCCGCCCCACCTCCGGCCGCCATGGATGGACCTCCGCGTTCAAGCCCGGCCCAGACCTGCTCCTGGTCGCGCACCCGGACCTGCTGCGTACGGCCACCTCCCTGCCCACCACCACCTCGCGCTCGCGGACGGCCTCCAACTTCACCACCGTACGGCGACCTCCCTACCCAACGAGCGTCGACGCGGACAGAAACGAGCCACCACCAGCTCCACCCACCGCCAACTCTGCCCGCCACCAGCTCCCCCTTCTCCCTCTGCCGCTCCACGCGACATCCCCATTTCTCCAAAACCGCCTCAACTCCGCCCCATCCATCCTCACATCGCCCCCAACCACCCTCCGCCGCTCGCCGCTCTACTCCGCCAACGAGACCTCGGCGAGCACAAGATGCTGCTGCTGCTGCTGCCGGAGTCCACCCGGAACCCTTGCCGGCAGCAGGCGGCCGTCGTGATTGCAGCAGGTGGTGCCCTCCCGCGGTGTTGGGCTAGGCTCGCCAACGACACCACGCCGCCTCTGGTGAGCTACTCGGGTTCCCCTCTTCCTCTTCTACATGCTTGCCGTTTTCCCTTTGTTCGATTTTTTCTCCATTTAATTATGGTTCGCACTTGCTAGCTTTGGTTAGACTTGATCAACTGGATTAGATTCAACGACGCCTGCAACTCAACTATAGGATTAGCTGCTTTCGTCAGTAAATGGAGCTGCCTTTAACAAAAATGCTTGGTTCTGACTGAATAGTCGCACCTTTACAGTCATGCTTCTTGATGCATCAGCACGTTTAGTTTTCTTTCTAACCAATGTTCCCTACCTACTTAGGTCATGGGGAGTAGCAGCTAACTCGTCTCTGTTTTGCAGGTCACCCACTGATTGGTGGCCGTGGTATTAGAGACGGCCGGCGTATTCCTCAACCACGACCTGCTGCCCGCAACCACAGCTCGCACCTGTTGCTGCTGGGGTCTCGCACCACATGTCCAACCTCTACATGCTAACTTGATCCACGACACCGGTAGGTTACTGCCTAGGTTCAAAAAGGGGCTGTCCATCTCCTTCATTTAATCCACCTTCTTGGTTGGGCATCGATCCATGTAGTGGAGCTAGTTAGGTCTGCATTCTTGCATAAATACAACCCTGCACCTCAGGCTGCAAGCGGGACGCACCGCAGGAGCCCACGTACACGCTGCATCCGCCGCAATGATTATGCAGTATGCCGCGTTGCGGCGCCGCGAACGCCGCCTAGCTTGGACGTGTTCGCAGCTAGGTCGCTCGCCTAGCTCGCTAGCTGTTTGTACAGACACACTCAATATTGGATGCCTTCCTTCTTGGACTACGGTTTCTAAGCTGAATGATAAGTACTGGAAATACTCTTGTCCAGAACAAATTAGCATGCATACTCTTCCGATCAGCTCTAGGCTGTAGTTCGTGAGATAAAAATCTGGTGATTTATCAAACATCTCCGTTGAAATAAACCAGTGCAGTAGTCAGTTTCCTCAGGTTAGACGAGTGTCGATTTTATTCAGTTAGCAGTAGTTTAGTCTGTAAGGATTTCATGCCAAAGTTTCTAACAAACTTTGAGCGATTCTTGCGAGGCATGATCAGGTCGTGGGATGGCGCGATTAGTGGATCATGGCCTCGTTGCTTTGTAATCTCCAAGTAAAAGGTATGAATGAGAAACCAGAAAAGTCGCAAGTTGTGTGCAACGCAAACCCTCTCTCCCTCCTTCAGTTCTTATCTCTGTGTTCATCTTGGTGATCTCAAGGTTAGGGACGACAATCTACTGGTAGAATAGCAAAACTGGCTACTCTAAGGTTCCCGTTAACAAAAATTTCTACCATGTTACATTACCGCTATGTTTCCATAGCTGCCAAAATGAGGAAAACATAGATGGTCTGTTTATTTGACACAATATTAAGCCTTCAGATTAGTAACCAAAACTGCATGCACAGATTTGGCAATCTGGGCCCAGGAGATGGCTGCTTCATTCCTTCAGTGGTGATGGATGTAGGAAGAAAACTCTCCGGTCTCGCCTTGTTAGCTCGTTCCATGTAAGCTTGATGGGCGTCATGCTTTGCTCCTGAAACCAATGTGATATATTGCAGTCAGATCCAGTTTTCCAGTGACAAACGCAGTAACTCGAAAAATGTAGTGATTTTAACAAACAAAAAAATACTTTCTTGAGATGCACATACTGGAACATGGGCAATATCTTAAGCTATCAACATCATCATTGTTCTCGAAATAGTGAATCTTCACACTTACCAGATTGTGTAACATTTTGTGAGGCTTCAAAAATGTGCTTTGGTTGCTCCTGACCAAAAATCGACACACCACATCCACCGAGCTCCATTTGTAATGGGTCATGTGTTCGTTTCAAGTTGTTATAAGATCATAGAACACATTTCAACCCACAACAATATTTTTGATCGGGAGACCATGCCGCTAACTCATCTGCTCGTCCCTCTTCTGCAGGTCACCTAGTGGAACGACTGGTGGCGGTGCTCTGTCTTCCCCAACCACGGCCACGAGATGCTGGCCGCCAACAAAACTTTCTTCTGGTGACCACCTCGCTCGGTTGGGAAGATTTTGGTTCAGAAAATGGCCCGCCTTTGTGCTTCATTTCGCTGCAATGGTTGGGGATCGATCCATGTAGTTAGGCCTGCATTCTTGCATAAGTAGTACAGCAACCCCTCATCTGCTTCCTTCAATGTGTGTTTTCGGGTTAATGACGCCCCCTTGAAATTAACCGGAGCTCCTCCTAGGCTGGTGGTGCCCTCCCGTGGTGTTGGGCTAGGCTCGCCAACGACACCACGCCGCCGCTGGGGGCGGCGACTACACCACCTCTGGTGAGCTACTCGGGTTCCCTTCTTCCTCTTCTACATGCTTGCCGTTTTGCCTTTGTTCAATTTTTTTCTCCATTTAATTATGGTTCGCACTTGCTAGCTTTGGTTAGACTTGATCAACTGGATTAGATTCAACAACGCCTGCAACTCAACTATAGGATTAGTTGCTTTCGTCAGTAAATGGAGCTGCCTTTGACAAAAAACGCTTGGTTCTGAATAGTCGACGTTTACAGTCATGCTTCTTCATGCATCAGCATGTTTAGTTTTCTTTCTAATCAATGTTCCATACCTACTTAGGTCATGGGGAGTAGCAGCTAACTCGTCTCGCTCGTCTCTTATTTGCAGGTCACCCACTGATTGGTGGCGGTGGTATTAGAGACGGCCGGCGTATTCCTCAACCACGACCAACACGAGGTGCTGGCCGCAACCACAACTCGCACCTGTTGCTGCTCGGGTCTCGCACCACATGTCCAACCTCTACATGCTAACTTCCACGACACCCGTAGGTTACTGCCTGGGTTCAAAAATGGGCTGTCCATCTCCTTGATTTAATCCACCTTCTTGGTTGGGCATCGATCGATGTAGTGGAGCTAGTTAGGCCTGCATTCTTGCATAAGTACCAAGCCTGCAACAGCAACCCCTCATCTGCTTCAATGTGTGTTTTTCAGGTTAATGACGTGCCCATGAACCCGGAGCTCCTGCTAGGCTGGTGGTGCCCTCCCGCGGCGTTAGGCTAGGCTGGTGGTGCCCTCCCGCGGCGTTAGGCTAGGCTGGCCACAGGCACAATGCCGCTGGGGGCGATGGCCTCCTGAGGTGTTAGGCTAGGCTGCCTTCTGGCACCATTCCGCTGGTGGCGGCGACTACATCACCTCAGGTGAGCTACTCGGGTTCCCTTTTTCCCTCTTCTATTCTACATGCTCTATGGTTCACACCTGTTCGATTTTACTCCATTAAATTATGTCGCCTAAAAGACTAAAAGATGATTTCATGGTCCTGCTAAAACTGCTTGCGTTTCTTCATCATTACTTAATTTCTGGAGTAAAATTTAGAAGTCCACATCTAATCTAATATTATGCAATTTACTGACCTCCATTTATCCTTTTCTTTCTCTTGTTTCATCATTCAGATTGGTGCTCACCACTTTGCTATTTGCATCAAACAAACACGTGTTGCAGGTTCACTTCGCAGAACGCGTGGACAGGGTACTTTCAGATCTTGGTGGCGTGGATGGTTGATAAGGCCAAGTTTGTTGCCTTCGTCAAGGACTGCTTCGTTAAGATGGAATGACCTCGGCATTGATCACTAAGCAGAAGGTTGAATTGTATCCTTGCCCATCTCCTTGTTTGATTGATTCGACTTTTACTGTTGTCTTCTCATCCTGCCCATCTCCCTGTTTATTTGATTCGACTCTTACTGCTTGTCTTCTCATGGAATTTGTATTGGTCTGGGTTGCAGAAGTGGAGCAAGGGTAAGGAGAAGGTGAACAACGTGCTGCTGTTTGACCAGGCCACATATGACAAGCTCATCAGCAAGCAGCTGGGGTTCAGACTCACAAACATTTTTGTAGCACTGCATGTGTTGTATGTGTCTGTCGGAGGATTGATTGTGGAAACTTCCATGCTGTGCATCAGCTTTGCCTGATGTTCGTTGTTTTGTGTCATGGAGTGTCTCCTGGAGTTGAATGGTTTGTTTGAAATGTCCCGAGTTTGCTCTGTGATCTAAATGTCCGAAAAACAATAAGGTCATGTCGAAATTCTAAACGCTTTGCTGATTATGCTTTCGTTGATTATTTGGCTGCTCTAAAACTTTTGTTTCTAGAAGAAAATACTTCAACTTTCCTGGTTTTACTTGACCAATCTATGCTAGCCACTAGACTAGCTAGCTTCAAATTTGAATGAGAGTTCATTTTCCTTGGTTAGCTTTATAAAAAAACTCAACCCATTTGAAGCTTCGGTCATGACTCGCCACGCAACAGCGGAGGCTCCGGTTATCCTAACCCCTTCCTACCATGTGTTTCTCATCTACATCTCCGTCTTGTATCTTTAGTACTCTTGTTCCATGTAAACATATATCCAAATATGGAGGAGGGCCCAGGCCCAGCAAACCACCCAGCTCGATGCATGCCCAAATTACAGCTATCCTTAATCATAATCTCTCTCCCCTGATTCGAGCGGCTGCATTCCTGGAATCGTTCAACGTTACTTATCCTGAAATAAAGAGAATTCAAATTTTGAAATCAGCTGACACAATATTTATTGCTATCCTGCGACTAGAATTGCCAAATTCAACTCACGCAAGCAGGGTCGGTAATGCAAAATGGCAACCTTTGATTCATTTATGCAGTATTTTTTTCAGCACGATTACTTTTTATATTCCAGTGGGGACTCCTTTTCAGCATTTTTTTGGTGGGATCCTTCATTATTAAATGAACCAAAACCTACGGCAGGTAAACACATTCGATTGCAAGATAAAGCAGCACTCAATATCAATGACACAAGTAGTAATAATGGACTAACAACACAAGAACACACCTACATCGCTGATCTAGGTGGGACATCCTATTTTAACATCTGGTTAACAATCTTGTGGAGCTAACTGTCGCTCGTCGAATGATCGGCGGGGTCCCGTAATCGACAATCACTAATTACCGTCCCACCTACTAATCTAATATAAGGTACATCATGTGACAACACCAGGATTCTATCTGCCCGCTACTTGAAGGACCAGCTCATCCACCAAACCGATTTTATTGCGTGTACTGCTAGACACCTGGGTATGGCTATATTCTGTCCATTCCTCCCAATTACTACCTCCATCCAAAAATTTAAGGTTTTCTTTAGAAAGTCAAACTATGTGAAGTTTGACCAAGATTTTATCAAAACCGAGTTTGGTCAAACAACCACATTAAATACGAGTAGATTAACCTTCACCCCTTATTTACCGAGACCACCCAAGCCCGAGAGTGCATCGTCCGTGTTCGTTTCGTATTGATGTTTTCTTGCCCATATTTGCATTTCTTTTTTGTTTTGAAAATGCTTTGGGTTTTCCATTAACGCCGGCACGGATAGCTAAGCGCGACGAGACGTGTCGTTGCGCATCAATAACTTCCGTCGCGAGGTAGGCGACGGTTGGACGTCGTTCGTGTGTCAATGATGCGTCGGGTCCGCCACTCCCCGCCTCACTTCGCGCTCTGTCCGACGCGCCCGAAGTGTTCTCTGTGGAGTGGGGACAGCCTCGGGTACCGGATAGCGTATTGGGCCGTGCCGGGCGGAAAGGGCTTTTCGGGCGCGCAACTAGGGCGATAAAATGTCCGACGCGCCCAAAAACCTTTGGGGGCAGCTTTGGAGGACGCGAATAGAGATATTGTTAGTACCGATGGTTATCATCTAGATAGAGGTGACACACATGCTTCAGCCTCAAATCTCCTAGGCACGAGGACCCACGTAGCTTCAACACTATATTGATGTGTGTTTTTCATCACTGAGCGGGATTCGGTCGTGCGAAGCCAGATCAAAGGACATAAGACCCCCTTGAAATTTGAGCCAAATTTTAACCATGAAAATATAACATATAAATATAAGTTTCATATAAATTATACTGCTGGATTCGTATTTGAAATAAGTTTTCCCACGGTTTATTTCATGTGGCAAATAAATTATATTTTGTTAGTTTATTCTATGGTTAAAGCTAGGCTTATATTTTGAGAGGGCTTTATGATCAGTACTAATACTGGTAACTTTTGCAGCTAGCTCTATCTAGCTCGCTCGTAGAACATGGAGCATCCATGGGTGAAAACCACGAAGCATGACTAAACACATGCATGCTAGTGCGGAGCTAGCTGTAGGGATCGACCTGGCTAGTGCGAGCTACACCACCAGACGTCTCTCCTGTTGAACCTCCACGAGCTTTTGACCACCTGCGGCTCGCCACGATCCGTTGCCGTGCTCCTCGAAGCTCGCCACGCTAAGCCGTCATCCCATCCACCCTCAAGCTACGGTACACCGGAGTCATGATCGTCATGTAGTTGCTCAACGCATTCGTGCCCCTCGACGTCGACACGACATCGAGGCTCGTGGTTCTGCTTTTCCGTCACACACACCTGTGTCGAGGGTGGGATGGGGAAGCCGGCGGAGGTGTTCTGCCACCTTCTCGATGGTGCTGCCACTTGCATGGTTCCTTTCGACGTGATACGGGGACGCCGCTCCCTGATCAATCAATCGCCAAGGCTTGCTCCAGCTCCAGGCGCGTGGGAGGAGAATGAAGTATAGGGATGGGGATTGAGGGGTGGTATTGGAAAACGGGGACCAAATGCACCATGTGCCTTGTTCTTTGACAAAAAACTGGAAAATTTATACGTCCTAAGCATATGGACTGAGAGGGTATACAACATCATTCATACTATTCCATCCATTCATAAGTATACCCCATATAGTTTTTGTCGTGAATACTAAAGAATGTACTTGGAGGAAAAATTAGTACATCCGAACTGAGCGGGATTACCCGGACAATTGTCGGGAGCACATAGTGGAGTTTGCATAATCCAATCCTAAAAAAAGTTGTCCACACAAGTGGTGCAATGCGTAATATTTTTCTATATTCCGGATTTTTCTTAAAAAAACTATATTCCTTAACTAAAGCGTAATATTTTTTTCTATTTTCTCGTTGAAAAAAAGGCGTGGGTACGGTTAAAAAGCCTTCCCAGGTCTGCCCCCCTCACAGTGTAATTAAGGAAGCCATGTGCGGCTGGTGATTCGCTCTTGGAAGTTGAAATTCTATGCTGATTTGAGTGTCACGTTGTCGCCCTTAAATTTAGGAGGTGCATGCAACAATTGAGGCATGTATACTGGTGGAGAAGGCATGCCTTTCCATACCCGCAACATCAGCTAGAGAAATCAATAGATATTAGTCATACAATGTATTACTCCATATGTCTTATAGCCATCTCTAGCAATTAATATTAATAATCAAATTTTGGTTGGAAATTTGTTGTTAAGGGAAGATATATGTGGTACAATGGAGAAAATAGTCTTTCCTTATTTTCTAAGAGATGATCTCTTAGCTAAGGGAAGACAACTTTCTCTCTCTTTATTCCTCTTTGTTTCAACTAATAAAAAATCCAACGTGCAATCTCTAAGGAAAGGCTAACATCATCCTATTGTACGTGTCCTGAGAGAGAAAAATTAACCATGTGTAGTACCTACTTAATAGGGGCATGACAGAAATTTTAAAAACTGCATAGCTCTCCTTTTGAAAGCTGCATAGCTCTCCTTAATCGACGTGCATCGTCGTATCAACGGGGAACGGAGGAAGTATATAATTTATTTATGCGTACAACTAATAAGGAATTTTCACAATTAATAATTGTCATAAAATGTAGGGGAATCAATTGTCACCAGAACATCCCGTGAATGAAGAAGAAAATTAATTGCCGCTAGAAGAAAATTTGGCGAAACTTCCGTAGAACTTAATTCATGCCTAAAATGTATGGGAATTAACTAAGTGAGCAGAAAATACAGGGGACATTAATTTCGGAGGAATTAACTAAAGTGGACAGAGCAATCGGGGGAATTAATTTCTGGGCTGGATTGTACGGGATTCAGATGGTCAGGATGTTCTCCTGCAGAATCAACTTGCATGTTTGTAGGGGAGTATCACAGAAATTAATTAGGGGAGCGGATATTTAGGGAATTAAACAACTCCTATCTTGTATCTCTACTACTTAAAAAGACTAAAGTGGTTCCTTATTCTGCCAATACGTCAACCCTCTCGTCGTCTGGCTTCCTTCGCCGCGCGAGCACGCACATGGGCCAAAGCCCAACGAAATCCAGCTACTCTTTTCTCTCGTTCAACCGTCTCTCTCGCTTCGTCCCCGAGGGAACCCGAACCCCATCCCCTGCTCGTGCCCCTTCATCGCCGCCGCCCCTCCCGTGCCCCTTCACCGCCGCCGCCTCTCCCAGGGATTGAGCCGAACGGGGACGGCCTCGATGGTAGGCCGGGAGACGCGATGCAGCAGACCGCGCGGAGGCGGGCGGCGGCGCCTTGAGAAGCCCTCCACAGCCGGCGGGGCTCGAGATCCAGGCGATGCAGGAGCGCGCACGGAGGCAGGAGGTGCCTATGACGCCAAGGTGAGCATCTCCTCATCTCTCTATTAGGTTTTGCCATCTCTACCTACGTTGTTTGATGTCTGTGTGCAGATCGCCGGGCGGAATCGAGCGATGCGGGATGACGCCGCGACGGAGTGGTGCTCGGGTCGACGGAGTGGTGGTCGGGTCCACACGCGAGGCACAGGGACTGGCACTCCGTATACCAGCGCGTGCAGCTGATAGCAAGTTTGGTGAGGTGATTTTCTTCCCATTTTCCCCCTCCGTTCATGGTCTCTTTATTGCTAGACATTTTTTATTGGGAGATGCATAGGTGGCAGTCCATGAGGAGAAAGCCTGAATGCTATGGCCGCAGCGCTCGCGTCATGGCTGCCTGGAGCATTGGCGATTTTTTTCTCACATGAGAGGCTCCACTTTTTCCATTTAATTTTGCTTGTTCCTTGCTTTTCTTATCGTTTAACACACGCAAAACGTTTCCTGCAGCGCTGCCAGACGTCGTGGTGTTATGGGTGAGGCTGACTGAGACCAGATCCAATGCATCCTTGGTGGTTCAGACCAAGACCTCTGTCAATGTTTGAGAAATATCTGTAACCATGAAAGTCATTTATGCTCAGAATTACTTATTTAGAACTGAAAGATTGTTATATTATACATGCCTCCAAATCTTGAGACAGAGATACATAAACAAATAAATATAGCTATTTTATTTTTATGCCTCATGAGGAATATTACAGGATTAAATTAACAAAAAGTATGTTGGTTAACTCTGTTCAACCGGGTTGTTATGACAACAAATGCTTGAATGAGAAATTGTACTTCACTCCTCCCAGACATGAATCTTCTCATGACAGCAGATGTTTGAACGCTTTTTTAATGCTTATGGTTTGTTTCAATTTCAGTTACTGGTCTATCGATATCTTGCGGATTTTTATGTTGCCTGGCTTCCTTTGTTCTAGGACATATGGTAAAAAATGTATATATGTGTTTTTTCGTATGTTACTAAAGATGCATTATGTGATGCTCCCGGCAACTGCAGGAAGGTTTTACAGTCATCGGTGAATTTTACATATATTTTCGTATTGGTTTGGATTTTGAAGCCAATATGCAATAGCATCTTTCACAAAATAAAATTAATCAATGCTTATATATTATAAAAGCTTGTATCGCTTGAGGGAGGCCCTGTCGTGACTGGTCGGATGAATATTGGGCATCGTGTTGAAAATTCTTCCGAGGTATATATCCCTTCTTTCATTCCTACAATCTCCATTCTTGCTGGTTTTACAAACTTTGATTCAGAGATTGGTTGTCGCATTAAATCGTGACTGGTCGGATGACTATTGGGCATCGTGTTGAAAATGTACTATGCAGAACACGAGTCATCTAAAATAATCATATGGTAGAGATATTTTAAAGAAGTGGATCTTATTCTATCCATTATATTTTCTCTTTCAGGAATTAATATACATGGGATTATCAGCACAAAGCCAGAGGCTAATATTCTGCGAAGCTAAGAAGGTACTTGGCTACACGGAGGGTGGAAAATGAAATAAAATAGGGAAGCAATATAGTCGGAGACTCGGAGTGGTGCACAACAGAAAATAGGTATTTCACGCCGTGGTGTTTTGACATATGTTGAAATACATAAAGGATGTCACTAATTCTATTGTACGAAGTTTAGGTTGCAACTTGAAACAGATGATTTCCATTGTCTGCAGCAATAGTGAACTATTCATTTTGGTTCACTGATTTTCCTATTTTGAAACAGATGAGCTTATACTTATCAATTAAATTTAGTAATTGTGAAGAGGAACTGGATTCTCCTATTTTGTAGTGTCCCATCTATATCTGGTGGAACAAATAACTGCATCTCATGGTGTACTTATTATGATTATGAAGATTCTGCTCTTTTTTAGGACTTTCACGCGATATCCTATTGATTTTCATATGGTCAGTCCATTTGTACAAAATATGTACATTTTTTACTGTATTAACATAAGCATCTGAAATTTCAGGATTAGTTTTTCTGGCTTCATACTTGTCCTATTAACTGGAAGCTTTTTTCCCTATCGGTTTAGACATGAAGGAAATTGAGCAAAAATATGGAAAATAAGAAGAGACCGCCCTTGAACCGGTATGCACCTTTACCCATATTTAAAATTAACCTTGAAGTTTAGATGATGGTGTGTGCTACATATTGATATATTTGTTCTCTCTCTACAATGTTGACAAGCATGTGTGCTACTGTGTGGTTTACCAAAAAAAAAATCTGAAATCTTGATGTGATTCTAGAGTGTCAAAAAATATTTTTACGATTTGAAAACTCAAAATTCGATGCATCTTCTATAAAAGATTCATGAATTGGTGTATTTTTTTTCTCTCCGTGCCTTCATTCAGGATTCTCATTTCATTAACAACCAAGCCATTATGTTGCCATAGTATATAATATTTAAACATTCTTAATATGTGTGTTATCCTTTTGGATATCTCAACAGTATGTATTTTGTCACAATGTACAGTCACCATAGAAAAAAAAATTAAATGTACGGAGAGGAAAGTAACTTGTGAATTATAATTGTAAGGCTGCTTGATATCTCGCTCACACCTCAGGTGCACGTGTTCTCCCCTTTCCTCCAGCGTGATTTGGCCGATCCGTGTTCAGGAGCGAGGTTGGATGCACACTGATCCGGGGCTGTCCATGCTGGGATGTTACTTTGATTCATTCACCTTTTGTTATTCAGCTCCTTTTTGTGACAGGAAAGATTCTTCAGTTTGTGCATCTTTCCGCTATAAGAACAAGTATCCACTTCTAGAATTTTATTTACTCTCTTTTTCTCGGTGTCAAAAATAGATGCCTACACAATGTCTTTCTTGCATTGCTACAGTGTGGACTTCAATTTTGTTGGGCAATCAAGGAACAAGGAAATTATGCCGCAATTTAAAATGTTATTTCTTGCATTGCTACAGTCTAGACCCATTATTGCTACAGTGTGTGCTTTCTGTTTTCAAAAAGATGCCATTAGATCAAATAAATAGCTCATATTTTCATGATTAAATTTTGTCCTTCGGTGTTTCATGATACTACTAGGTTGCTTTATTAAATGATAAAAGATGGTTACATGGTCAGGAATTTTACTACAGGTTTGATGATGTTGGGTGATAATAATTACTGATACTTCCCTTTAATTTTGTTGCTTGTTTTTAATTTGAAATTTGCAGAACTACCACGGTTCATTACAACAATTCCTTGAAAAGACCAAAATTCTTGTCAAGTTCCCTTCAGGCAGATAAGAAGATAAGAGATGATGATAGGAAGTTGGGATAACTGGTCCAAATCAAATCAAGTGGCAGTGTGCTTCCAGAAGTTTAAGAGGAAACACTAACATTGGCCGTGCAGTTCGCTTGGTGTTCTAGCTGAAGTCATCAACAATCAAATCTATAGTTGATATAGAAAGTATTGTACTCATCTTCTGGTTTCACAGTGCAGGCATGTAAGAACTGGTGTTTATATCACTATCTATATCATTCAATGGAGATTATTTCCGTCTGTGACACAGAAAAACTATCTGAAAGCTTTGGTCTAAGCAACTTCAACTGACCGAAAAAGATGAATGGCTGGTTTCTCATTATTTAATCGTCTAGATCTACTCTAAACTACAATAGTCTAGATATTGTATAGGTGTATTTGCATAGAAACTACAGAAAAACAATTGTCCCTATAACGATGATTATTAATTACGTGCTGAATTAGAGACACTGAGTTTGGCGTTTTTATTGAGCATTGACATTTGTTTTCTCTTCACTAATTGGTATCGCTTTAAATATCATGAAATGAAAACTTTCTGTAGAAATTAACAGTTCAGCTTGTTGTGTCTAATGGTTATTTTTTTGCATATTGTTCTTTTAGGTCATAATACTATGCACATATTTGAAGCAAAGAAACTAGGCAGTGATTTTTATCCATTCGCATGATTATTATTAATTTTTTCAGAGTAGGAGAAGAGGGCATGCAATATATTTTCCAAATTACTTTATTTTTCTTTTGTGAACACTATACATTCATGATGTATTGTAAGAAACGGACCTTCAAGAATCTAAACGCAATATATAAATCAGATTTGTACAATTTTACCTCTTAGTTATCATGTTTAAATATTGTGTAGAGAACCCTCTGATATACTCCCTCCGATCTGCTCAGATCTACATGGAGCATATGCAAGGCTAGCCTATATAGTTTTACTGAAACAATTATTTGACAATTGTAAATTGTGTACAGTATTCAAAATTATGGCGTAGACTTTGTGGCGACTATTACTCTAAATATATTTTTTATTGGTCTCGAGACCAAGTTATGTGTCATCTTTTTTTTGGTGTTCAGTGATGATTAATGTTTATATTTTAGCATGTTTTTTTTGTCTTTTATACGTTTTGTTACCCGTGGCAACGCACGGGCATTTTACTAGTAAACCCCAAAAATCTGAACTGCTCCGGGGACGTGATCAAATCCTCTCCTTGCCTCTCCTTTATTTCCAGTGAAATCCCTTTCACGTGACAGACGAAAGGGTTAGCCTGCATCGTGACAACTCGATAAAGGCAAACTCATGGCAATTTAAGGGCATGTACAATGGGACACGTAAGATTTTTGTTTACCTGGAGGAAATAGATTGAAAAAAAGGCTACCTTCTCTTAACTAAGTGATATTCTCTTATGAAATACTCCCACTATACCATTTATTTTCCCTTAACAATACAAGTTACTTCTAATCCACACCGTTCGGCAACCTTGAGGTGACCACCACTCTAGTGAACATGCTTGCTTTATCACCGTGCTCCCACACCTCCACGTCGCCAAAAGTAGATGATGGAGTAGAACCAACCATTGTAGTAGACATCATCCTCGCCACCTTTGCGTGAGGTTTCCGCCAGTCCCCTCTCCCCCCACCGTCGATGGCAAAGTCTGCGACGCCGAAGTCGGAGCACGTGATCGATGCATGGATTAGGACAAAATGTAAATAGTTGACAACAAGAAGAAATAGCTCATTTTATGCTAATTTCTCCTTTTGAATGTACTTGTATTCATGTTAAGCTAGCATGTTGCGCGATGGAAAGATTGAAGGAATATAGCTACGAGTAAACAATAGAGACGTGAAGCATTGAATCTAGGCAATGCACGTGCATGAGATTCATTTACGATTATGCGTGATCGAAGAGAAGAGAAGAGGATCAAATACGAACTTGTCCTGACGTTGCGCGGGTCAGCCTAAGCTTTTGGTCCTTAAACCCAAAACGACAGCGCCAAATTAATGCGCACTACAGCGGAAAGTCGTTTTTATAGGTTTATTACGTGACTTTCTCTTCCAAAGGCCAAAGTGCACGCACGTACTCCCTCTCTTCTTTAAGAAATGTGAACTAGGAACAGAGCCATTTTCTTCTTTAAGAAATATCAACTAGGAGTAATTAATTACGGACGTTCATTCAAGCCATAAACATCGCCCTAATTTCTACCATTACACAAACAGTGCAGGTAATAACTACCATCACACCTTGACAAGTATTAGTATATTACATAATTAAACAAAGCAGCACCTTGATGGCTCCGCTCCGCCGCCGCACAGCCCGCTAGGCTCGTGCTCTTCTCTCTTCATTGCACTTGTCGGCGACGACTGCCCCGTGCTCCTCTTGTGTTGCACTTGTCAAAACATCAACACACATCAGATGAACCACCGCACACGAGCTGGAACAAACAACACAAAGAGGACACGGCTGCCCATTGGCTCCTCCAAAAAGATTCCTCCCTCTCTTCCTCACTTGCGTTCTCTCCTCGTCTCTTCTAGCAACAGGCGTCTAAAGCCATGATTCTCTCCTCTCTGCCACTACTAGCATTGTCACCACACCACAACATCGTCGGACCGGCGGCACCGTGGTTGGTATATTCGGATAACATGAGTACGCAACAACTAGCCAAGAACATCGGCGCCAGACGAAGCTCATATGCATGGTCCGGGTGGACAAGGAAATTAGGATAGGGCGAGGTGGTCATGTATCGACTCTTTGGATGAGAATTATGCATCAATTCATCTTGGACTTATGGAACAATCAAGTTTGGACTTCAACTCCAACTCGCGCGTGACCAATCTACCGCGGATCGGCCTGCTCATGACGACCTCAACCGTCCAAAGGTCACCCATCCAACACTAAGAAGTTTACCTCACCCCCGAGCCCCAAGGAAACAAAATTGGGGGACAAAACAACCCTAAGACTATAGCGCGAAAATCCAACGGAAACAAATGTCCACCGGTAGTCCACGACGACGAAGCATTCCTACTAGCTCTTCTCATCCACATCATCCCAGGAAAAGGAACGTTTGTCGCGCCTGAGGGGGCAAGTCAGAATAAGAAAATCCGTATACGTTTTGCGCATCGGGAGGTGGTGCGCGGGTGTGAGAGACATATAAGTTGGTCACGGCTCGATTGCACATGTCCCTAATTTGGTGGTCTAGCTGCTAGGGTTCTAGACGCCCTGATGTCGCCGAGGAGGAGATGCGAGTTATTCTTTCAAGATGGTAACTCCATAATATGTCGACGTATTTGAAAGAGAGGCTTGTAGCAACATGGATTATAGTCAAAAGTATCTGCAAATACACTTAGAAATTTTAGTCAAATATTATACTCGCCATCGTGGAGCTATCCAGTTACATGCCGAGTTCCTCCTAGCTCCTGCTAGACCCTCCCTTGTCGCACCGGTAGGGATCAAAATATATAGTGAGGTGGAGGAGAAGGTTATTACAAATAGAGACTTCACATTAAAATCCCAATATATATACGTAGCACACGACAAGTACACCAAGGCCAATGGATTGACGGCTCACCTGTGTTAATTAAGAAAAGTATAAAACAAAGTGCTTGTGTTAGTGGTGTTGGCGGGTAATCTGACCGTGATCACAGAGTAACACTCCCTTCTTCCCAAATTAGGATGCATATTAGTTTCGTTTAAAGTAATTAGGATGCGCCTCAATTGGTTAATGAAACAGAGCACGCATGGGTACAAGAGAAAAGAGGACAGAGGTGACCCGAGGCTGCCGCAAAATAGGGTTTTGTCCTCTCGCCAGTGACGCTGCCGCATGCTCCGCCTCTAGTGCCCTTTGGGGATTGTAGGTGCAGCGGACCACGACCCCTCGCCGGTGGGGGTTTTGGTTCTTTGTTTATTTTCGTTTTAAGTGTCTTCTTTGGGATGGTGAGACGGTGGTGACATTAATCTAAAGTAAGATAAGGTCACCCCCACTCTATCCTCGCTTCGGTAGTGCGTCTAGCGTCGGCGGAGGGCGCGTGAAGTCATATATCTAGAAGATCTCCTGGGATTCGGTCAGTTTTTGTATCCATTGTGTGGTTTCAGGTAAGTCTCTTCCGATCTACGAATATCATCATTGGCGATGGGTGTTGCTCTGGTGCGCTGGTTCTTTGGGGCCTTAACACGATAATTTTTCGTCTGCAACAAGCTCTAGTATGACAAACTTAACCCATATAGGGTAAAGCTTCCCGTGCCACGCACTAACTCTTCGCTCCCTTCCCCTTCCTCTCGTAGTAAGGCAAAAGGGAGGCGACCAACTTTTCCCCACCGACAGCCAGGGAGGCCGCGGGATCTCTTCCCCCCCCTTTTGCCGCTCCGGCGGTGGAAGGGGGGGAGAGCCCCGGTTCTCTTTTGGCTTGTAGATAGGTGTAGGGCTAGGTTTCCATGGGGCGCCGTGATGGTGGTGGAGGCGGCGCCGCGTCGAGGTCTGTGTGCTACTGCTCATTTCCCACCCCGGCGAATCCTTTTGCGGTGGAGCCGGCGAGCTGGTGGCGACGTCTTCTCGTTGGTTAGTTTTGGCCGGCGAGATCTGTTTGCAGGGGCTGGGTCGGCGAGGCGGCGGCGGCGACCTAGTCGGTGCGTTTTGTTCTCCGGGTCCGCCTCCGTCTCGGCGGTGTTTCCTCTAGCGCAGCTCGAGGGCCCGGGAGATTGTATAGGAGTGAATCGGCCGGCGGCTGCTGTCTTTTCCGGCAGCAACGACGGCGACCTGCAGGATGCGGTGGATTTGGAGCAAGGTTTGTGGAAGGTGGTGGGCAGATCTGACCTTCCCTCCGACTTCGTAAGTTGGAGCTGGCTGATCTGCAATCCGTCGAGCATGGGGATGACCCCGGCCGACATGCCCCAAGGTCTCGGCTCCGGTGTTCAACGACGGGTCGCAAAATCGGCTCACAACGCTGTATCAGCTATGGTGCTTCGGCGGATTCTGGTTTGTTGGCTGCTCGTCTTCTGTTTCTCCGGCGGTGTTGCGGCAACGTCGGCCATGGCAAGCGAGCGATGGAGTTGATGTACGCAAGGACCTCCAAGGACTGTTATTTTTTTGTTTTTTTGCGAGGGGTCTTTGTGCAAAGTTCCGAGGACACCTGTGTCTCTGGGTCTTTCCAGTGTGTGCTACGTGTGTGTAGGTCCTTTCGTGTAACTTGTTTGTGATATGAACACGTGGTACTTCCTCAAAAAAAAAACCCATATAGGGTGATGGAGGGACGAGGATGACGTCGTGCCTTTAGCTTGTGCTAGTGTTTCTTGTCATCGCTAGGTGGTTCAAAAACTTATTTGTAAAATCTACTACTTTTGAAACTCATTGTACTGATGTTGATGATTATTTGTAAAAAAATTAAGAGGGTGGACCTCCCAGCCTACAACAACTATAGATCGAAGTAGCATTGTGCCCAAACTGGTTCATTAGTTCTTGCATATATTTACATATGGAACAATAGAGATCAAGTGAAGAGCATGTAAATACCTGGCTAGCTAACTAATCAGATTCGAGACGATGGTAAAAAAAAGGCCACCAGGATATATGGGAAAATAGTGCCCGACCGAAGGAACGTGCGTACATGCATGCGTAGATACATGCATGCGTTAATCATCTCATCCATCTTGCGCGGTCGGATAGGAAGACGAAACCCAGGCGACGATCTCTCCGAGATTGAAGCAACAAGCCAATCAAAGCAAATCAGAACCAATCCCGTGACTGCCGCGGACACTTAGATTCCTGGCTTCCTACTCCCAGCGGCAGCAAGTCCCTGTTCCGGTGATCCGATGGCTGCCGCTTCTTCTCACGCCCGTCACACGGATCGCGCTCCCATCCGTCGCCTCTCCGCATTTCCAGCTGTTCCTCCTCCCTCGCAGGTGCCCGCGATGGCGCTCTATAAATCCCCCATGTCGCTCTGCTTGCCCTTCATCCTCCAATGTCGCTTCTTTCCTTCTCCACGTACATGACCTCACGGCCTCCACCACAATTTCCATCATCCTCAGCTCGAGAATCTCCTGTAGTACTGGTCATACACGTTTTCCGGCGAGACAGTCCGGCAGAGGCTGGAACACAGCAGTGCACGACATGGTGAGGAAATGCCATGCCGGCGGATAAGACGCAGGCATGCTGCTTAGGAACTCTGTGGTTTCTTGATCTAATTCTTCAGTATAACCGTGGTGGTGTCACACAAACTTGTTATGTCTATTCTAGGTATTGAGTACGTCTCGTGGACTCGTGGTGCAGCGATTGAAGACATGGTTCTAGCTGCCGGAGGTACAAAGGCATATATATGCCTGCCCGCGATGCCGTCGGCCACTTGTTAAGCAGGGTACCTAAGGCTATTCCTTCTTAATTATTCTCTGATCTTCCGTTGTTGGTCTTTTTCTGCATTGTTTCTCTTAATTTTTCACTGTTGACTTGGTAGGATCTCTTGAGGTTCAGCTAAGTACGTAGGAGGTAGGAGATGACAGAGAGATATTCTAAATGGACCCTCATGAGGCATGAGTATATAGCTAGGAACAAGTGGAAAATTGTATATGTTTTAGATTTTTTTTCTGGCTTACTAGTAGTACAAATCGATCTTTGTAAAATTCTAAGAACATGTTCAGTTCCAAATACCAATTCATGTGTATAATGGTGCTAGCTCTGGCACAAATGTTGCAGCCAAACCATTTTATTGGGCACTTCTGGGTCATGATTTAGTCTTTATTTTGCACACGTACGATTACATCTAGTGTATCCTAAACATAGGCAGGCCATCTTTACCAATTTTAATGGAGGAGATGTAGTTCCCTAAGCTAGGCAAGATGAACAGCTAAACTTTGCAACTGTGTACCTTGTTGTCTCGGTGTTGCTGCTTTGGTGAGGACATCTCCAACGGGCCGGCCCATATCGAACGACCAAAGTGGTCGCGCGCATCTGTTTGCGTCGACCGGCGAACAACAAAATAGTTGTACAAGGCCACGGTGACTGTTTGCGCCGGGGACATCTCCAGCGGGCCGACGCATATTTTTTTTGGCTGACGATGTCAAGGTCGGTAATGGCGGTTAAGGTCCCATCGAGGCCTGCCGCCGGTGATTACCGGTTCGCGCGCAAAGGCGGTGCTTCCCGTGTGCCGCCAATACATTGGCACGTTTTGCCACCGCTTCGCTTGCAGGGGAAACGGCTTTCGCGCGGCCGGTGTTTCCCGCCCCGCCGTGGCTATATATGGTGAAAGTCGGAGGACGAGGTTGGCACACCCTGACCAAACCGTAGAAATCATCCATGGCCGAGCATGACCGCGCCTGGGCTCGCATTGTTCACATGGCCTGTGGCGTCTTCCCCGATGATCCTGACCTCGCCTCTGTCCACGCGACTGAGGAGTTCGACACGGAGCAGAAGGCCGCGTACGCGGCCGAGTAGCTGGAGGCGGAGGTGGCGGAGGCCTTTGCGGAGGAGGCGGCGATGGAAGCGGCGGCGGAGGCCAGGGTGGAGGAGGCGGCGGTGCAGGCGGTGACCATGGCTGACCTCGAGGCGCAGCTAGCGAGGCCAGGGTGGAGCTCGCGGCGGCGAGCATGGTGGCCAGGGCGTGCCTGGTGGCGAAGCTCGAGGGGCCACCGGCGCGGCAGGCGGCGACCATGGCGGACGCCGTCACTGACGACATGGACGACGAGGACGAGCACGACGTCGACTTGCTCCCATACGGCGATGAAGAGGGTGTGTTTGTGCGCGCCGAGCAGTGGGCGCTACTCACGTCGTTCGAGAGCCGTCCTGAGGACGCGACAGAGGCCCAAGCTCGTGGTGATGCGATGGCCATGATGCAGGCTTTCTTGCGCTCGAACCTGGTGGCGATGGCGTGGGCGGGGCCAGACCACGCGCGGATCGACCAGGACAACCGCGAGCTGTAGGACGCCATCACCGCGAGGGACGAAGCGGTGGCGACAACGGTGACAGACAGGGCCGCTACCGCGAGGACTTGGCGCGCATCACGGCGGACGAGGCGGCTGCGCAGCGAGCCCACTGGGACTCCTCTCTAGCGGAGGCCGTTGAACGTCGCCGGCAGGAAGACGTTGCCTCCTTCCGGGAGCAGAACATTTTGCACTAACCATCTCTATAAGGATAGTCCTTTTGGTCAATCAGGAATGACAAACATTTTTCTTACTCGTGTCGCTGAGCGGCGGGCTTGATTCGACCACCGCTGATGCATGGCGTGACCGCGCAGCGTCCATTGAGACGCAAACTCGACGCATATTTAGGTCACGTTTGCGTCTCCACAAACAAGCCGATCACTATATGTTGGGCCGCTGAGTCTGGTTTCAGACGTATTTTTCAACCGCGTCGCCGTAAATGCCCTACGAAAAAAAAACAATGTCGACCGAACCCGCGGTTTTTTTAGGAAACCGAACCCATCGTTGGGCTAAGGTCCACCGGCCCACTCAGCCCTCTCATTCTCTCACTCTGTCTTCCCTTTGTCGCAGCACAACCTCAAATACCTCGCCGGCGTAATGTCCGCGGCCGCCTCGTCTCCCCCATCTCCGATACTTCATCCCATCCTCCGTAACCTCCTCCGGAACCTCCTCCACTATCCCCGCCCGCATCAGGTCAACCGACACCGCCCAAGACTCGCCGATGGGAGACGCGGCGCCGCCCAGCAGCCACGGCATCACGCCCGGGTGTTGTTCGCTGGTGCGGTGCGCGCGGTGCCGCCGAACTCGCCTTGCCGCATCACTCGTATGGTCGAGGCGATTCGGTCCGTCTGTCTTCACGTCGGTGAGGTGTACGGTATCCGCCACGAGGACGCGCCGGCGGCTGTGACGTGAGCCATGGAGATTCTTCCTCCGTCGCACGCTGCGAGGATGGAGTTTTCCCGAGGCCTCGGCCTCACTACCGATGGAATTTTAATACTCCCTCCGTCCCGCGGAAAATGTCGCGACACCCATTTTGCAAAAACGCCATCCTAGTTTCTCCGACCAAAGCTGCAGTCCTCCGCATCGTCTCCTTCCCCTTCGCGCCCCCTTCCCCTCCCTCCGCCGCTCTGTCGCCGGCTCCCCGCTCCATAGGCGGCCACCCCGCCCTCGCCCGCGCCGCGGAGCTCCGTGCCTCCTCCAGCTCTACTCCCTGCGTGGTTCCTCCGCCCCCTCCTCCACTCCCCCGCGCCTCCATCCACTCCCCCGTCGCTAAATATCGACTTTTTTTCCGCGATTCAGACGGGTTGGCGTACTCCGGCGGTTCAGCAGCAGATCAAGGCGAAGCGGCTTCGCTTAGGAGCATAGGCGCTCGATCTGGAGTTCATGGGGACGAGGGAGGCGATGAGCTGGTGCCGCGGTGCCACGGCATCGGGTGCGACGATGTGGACGAAGCTTCCACCTTTGTCCTCCATGCCGGACGGTGGCGCAGCAGTGGTTGCTGGCGAGGAGGCTCGCGACCGGCCGGCCCGCTTCCTCGGCGTTCCCCATCTCCTCGCTAGCTTGGACAGAGCATATGCGCGTTCCCCGTCTCCCCGCCGGCTTGGACAGAGCATCCGCGCGTTCCCCATCTCGTGATGAATACACATTCTCATGCTCATGAGTAGTGACATACTCCATGTGTCAAAGCAGGGAAGAAGATGATGATATCTAGCTAGCTGCACTGTAAATCAGGTGGTGATGACACAAAAACATGCATCTGGTGGTACATCTTCAAAGAAAGTAAAGTTGGAATTTGTAAGTAAACTTTGTTTCAAAATGATTGTTCTTCTTTAGATCAGTATTAAAATGATTGTTCTGATGCCAAACCTTATTTCATGGACATGTACGCTGTTCTTTAGATTATTATTAAAATGATTGTTCTTTGAGTAGGACACCAAAGCATCAGGCATCAAGGAGGAGACACCATCTTCCTCAAAACCTACATCAAAGGCCACTGCTTCCTCAAAAAGTCCCAAGTGCCGGTGTATCTCCCTGTGAGGACTGTTCTTCTTGCCGTGGCTCCACTCACTACACAAGATTTAGCATCCAGATTTAAGTCTAAAAAAAAAATGAATTAGTGCTAGGAGGAACTAGACACTAAATGATATAGTAGAAGCGGGACCTCGGCGTGAGAATTCCGAAATTCGCTCCTGACAGGATTCGAACTCTGGTCATTGGGATGCGCCACTGCGACCCCAACCACTGGGCTATGCCCACGTCCTCCAGATTTAAGTCTAGAATACGAGTCTAGAGGTAGGCTTCTTCAGCTTTACTGATTTACAATCTAAAGCTGTGACATTGTATTGTACTCCTACTCGCATAATGCAGCAGTGTTCTAACCACTCGAAATCAATAATTTTAGCCACTCCTAGTCTGCATGAACTCATAATAATTGTTGAGGGATTTTATTCTGGTTTTTTAATTGTCATGCGTAAAGCTACCTCCAGCTTTCTTGAATGTTGACGGTGGGCCTCAGGGTAATGGTAACCGTATACATTTGCTAGTTCTATCATATTGTATTGATGTTGTTTATTTGACACTGATTTACTGAAGACAGGAATGAAGCATACTGTTTCCTTGCTGGCTCGCTCTCCGCCATGCTGTCGCCATGGGCGATGCTGCTCATCGGCGCCGTGCAGAACTTCCTCAGATACGGATGGCTCTGGCTCATCGTCACCAAGCAGCCCCTCTCCATGGTGCCAACTTCTTCTTCTGAGGACTGTTATGTAGCACATACAAATGGTACATGTGCTGATTTTATTTTTAGCAAGAGGTCTTAAGATAAGCTACATAAGTCACCTGAAGCAAGGATAATACTGGATGAAGAAGTAGATCTAGTTTTGGTGTGCATTAGATGGTATACATTAGCGGTCTAGTGTTTTTTGTTAGATCTGCATAGCTTGTTCTTCTTGTTTATATTTCTGAATTCAACAACGCAATTCAGTTGATCTATCAAAGGATCAAAGAGCTATCAGTAAATTGATTCACATTCATTGATTTTCTTGTGTTGTTGGGTTCTTGATAAGTTGGCTGATAGGGTACCTAAAGTGCATATTGCATCACCTGTTGGATGAATTATTTCTGTAATTCTGATCTGAAATGTCATGTCTCTATAATCCTGTCATAGATTTCAATGCCACCTAACTTCGGTTAACATGATACTCCTAGTTGTTGGTGTAATAGAAGGATCGTTTTCCAACTTGGCATCTGTCATTAGATATTATCATGCAAATGTTTGCATTACTGGAACTGCACATGCAGTCCTGCTATTAACATTTTCTGTCATTTTCATACATTTTCTGTCATAATAAACCCTGAAATTTTCTTGCTGTAAATCTCAAACTAGATCAAAATTTAGTCACTGAAAATTGATATGTCACTGAATTTTATTCATCATGGAGAGTTCAAAAAATGAACTGATCAAATGAAGCTAAGATGTTGCATTCTTCTTGCCAATATCCGCTACTCAATCCATGCGTTTCATAACCTAGAATAACAATGTTATGCATATGTATTATGTAGCCAATTCTAACTATTTTCATCAGCCGGTGGACTGAAATTTAAATCAAGAACTGTCTCGCTGATCCACGGCGAGCTGCGGAGCTGGAAATTTAGTAGACAACGAGCTGCGGAGCTGCTGCTAGAGATCCAAGTAGATGACGATCACGGTGAGCTGTGGAGCTGCTGCTGGAGATCAAGTAGACAACGAGCACGGCGAGCTGCTGTGTCGGCGGCGTCGGCAGCGACGGGCCGACGGCAGCGCAGGTGGCGCAGCGCTCCAACTTGACAGGCTGTGGCAGACCTCGAACTTTCCCAGGTGGTGGCAGAGGATGCTATCGGAGGAGCTTGCAGGAGATTAAGTTTCTTATTCGTCCTCTTCCTTGCAGACGTAGCCCAGGCGGACGAGCTCAAGGATGAAGCCTAGGCGGACGAGCTCAAGGACGCAGCCGGAGGAGGGCCCCAAGGGCGAGTCGGGCGGAGGGGGCGGCAGGCCAACTCGAGCAGGGGCTCCTATGCCCCACCGGTCCGGGGAGCCCAAGAGGCAGAGTGCCCTCGCCCTCCGCTAGGGAGCGGCCGGTGGTGGAGATGCGGCCGGATTTGAGAACGGCGAGGACGGCCGGAGATGAGAAGAACGGAATTTTGAATCCAGATCTGAAGGATCAAAACGGAGAAGAACCGAGTTTCTAGGAGGTTTTCTGTAAAAGTTACATTGACTAGGCGCTCCGACACTTTCCACGGGACGGAGGGAGTACTACAACATACTCCGCCATGGAGTATGGTTTTCTCTGCCGTTGTAGTTGACGGCCAGCAGAAGTGCAGAAGACTACTTTAGACCTGACCAGGTTTGCTATAGATGCACTACTAGTTTATTAGTAGCTGGTTCGTTCAGATAAGTGAGCTAGATGCGCAGCTCGCATGAGTTGGTCTTAGAACTATCCAGGATCATGCACGGTTGATGATTTTGATTGGTGGATAATGACTAGATTGTGGCGAGGTCTTTCTCCGTGAACACTCGCTATATCGGCCTAATTAGCTCACACATATGCATATCGAAATCCAATTTGTTTTGTGACTTAATCATGTGCCTTTCAGGCCTCCTTGTATAGCTGGGATGAGCATGTTTTGTGATAGCCTACTAAGTGATGATGTGTATGGACTGTGGCACAACCTGGTACTCGTTACTAGGTTTCTTGGTAGCTGTAACTCAAATGTCCCGATAATTAACCGCAAAAAGGTTATGGTGTTTATGTGCTTTTATAACCTGGTAAACGGACATGAACAAATAAATTGTGAGCTTTGCTGGAGCCTTTATTATATTGTAGTGTTGGTATATAGCTGACATGTCAAATAACCTTGTAATCATTCCATTTACTTATAGTTCATTCCAAATAAGGATGTAAAGAGTCATCTGTTAGATGTACATGTGACGGATCTTGCGGATAATCTTGTTTCATTTTCACCGGGATCCATTGTTGTTTTTTAGTTGCCATGGTGTATATTATTCATATTAAGAGCCAAGATCTATTACAACACACCGTATGGCCTGCATGATAAGAGTTCACATCATCTCCTAGTTGTGCATATAAAAACGTTTTCACTATCCTTGTGATCATGTTAATGATTGTTGTTTGTCTTGATGGCATTATAGGCAAGTTAGCGACTCTGGTTTTTCATTCTCATCATCCGGTGTACCACGGCTCCGATAGGCCTACAAAACACATCTAGTCCTCTCTCGTCACCAACGTCATGCTACTAGCGGTCGCCTGTCCCGCTTGATACTCCTAGAATGCATGCGTCGAGGCCAGTTCTGGGTTGGCTGAGGTGCGGTATGTGATGGCGGTGTGCGGGATGCAGGAGGACAAGCGGGGGCCGTCTACCTAGGTTGAAGCAAGACACGTGGTGAGCTATAAATTTTGTATGTGACCTGCATTCAGCGTTTATTGTAGCAACTATTAGTTATTATTGTTTGTAGGATAAATGACTACTATCCTTAAGTTTCTTTTCCGCACCAATTATATATTGTCGGGGTATAGCACTAAGTTGGGATCTTGCATTTCAATTTTTTTAGAGTAACTTTTGTCGCCGCATATGAGGTTTTCGTTACTCTATCTAGAGCATTAACAGTCTGTCTCTTTCAAGGCCATGATATTTTCCACCTTCCTCCAACTAGCACTATTCTTAGAGGGGCTACAACTAGTCGATAATGATGATCTATAAATTTTTTTGCTTGTAAAGAGCTAGCATATGACTCTGCAAAAGCTGAACTTTAATATATATATACATTTTATTTTTCTGCTTATTGATCATTAAGTAACTGATTCGAAATATACATTTGATGCCCAAGAATTTGTTTCTTTTTTCATAAAAAAGAAGTTAAGAAAAGCTAGCACGAGTTCATGGCTTTTGTCATTAGCCAAAATTTCATATTTGTATTATGGTGTAATTTTAGTCTTTGTATTTGCATGTACACCAAGGTGGTTTTGGACTGCACCAAGCGATGGTTTCAAAACATGTTGAAGGAGGCACTCGCCGGTGACGCCCTCTCGCAGCTCCTCATGGTCCAGATGTGTACAACAGCGCCTATGCCGTCAACAAGAATGAACACAAGGTGAGCTCAGACAACATTGAGGTGAAACAAGCTCAATCCGTATATTAGCTTATTCAGATAGTTAGTTAGTGAATACTAAAGATTTCGATGTGTTTGATTATGTTCCTCTGTCAGACAAAAAAATTGCCTCTCTGGATGTTGAGAACATATGTTGTCAAGTATGCCATGTTGGTAGCTCATTATAGCATGTGTTGTCACAATATTATTCTTACATAGAATACATAGTTGTTCATGTGATGTTTTTGGGGTAATTTAACTCTAGCGCTTGGTGTATGACACAGCCTTGCCTAGGCGTCCGAAGGTTTTATTCTCTTAAATCTTATTTCATGCTTGCCAGATAGGTGTTGTAGTACCCGATGTTTTTCTCGTCCTATTCGTTTCTATATTTCTCTAGTCATCATGGATGTCTTCATTCCTCATGGGACAAACATTATGATGTTTCGTTGATGCAGTTCTTCTCCTTTTTTCCATGGAGATGTTGTGGTACGAATACTAGCTTCGGCTATGCAGCAACTATGTTAATATTCCGTGTAGATCCGTGATGTAGGTTGTCTGGTTACCTTGCTTGTTTACTTACACAATAGAGTATTATGTAAACATTCACGATTGTTGCCATAGAGCTTTGGCCTTGCCCAGCTTGAGAGCTAATGCTATTGATTCTTTCCTTGGATGCATGAGCCCTTTTTATTTTCCCTACTTCATATTGTCTATTATAAATCAATTTAGCAGTCTTAATAGTATTTTCAATTGGCTTTTGCACTCCAAATGATGATGAAATCAAGGTTTGTTTCTCAAAACATTCGCAGTTGTCGCTGAAGAGCTTTTGCCCTCGCTAGGCTTGTTCCTTGGATGTCTGATGCAAATCTAGAGATATATATTTGTCTCTTCCATTTTGGTTTTATTTACTTCACTGATGGTAATGTATGCCCAGTGATGATTAAATTAATGTTTGTTTCTCAAAACATTCGCAGTTATCACCTAAGGTCTTTTGCCCTGGTAGGCCTGAGATCTAATGCTGTCAGATCCTTCCTTGGATGTCTATGGGCATATTTGAGCTCACTGATAAGTTTGTTATGTATTATTTCTGCAAACTACTTTTCTCCTCTCGCTATTGTTTTTGGTCTTGACCTTGTTTATGTTTCTCATCTGTTTATTTTGGATAGTAACTTGGTCGACAATGGTGAAAACAATAAGAAAACACACATTTTTTCAGGACTGCTTGGTGCGCTCAATGTGCTATGTCTGTCAAATCTGTAATACCGATATATTGTTCCCCTGATTTCCTCTCGAAATAGAATTTCTCTTTTTGTGGTTCAGATTTAATTTGCAATGTCAAAATTATCTGTTTGGTTCATGCTTGTACGGTGACAAAAGTTTACTAATAATACCATTTTTCTAGACTCATCGATCGCTCCCATGCAAGTGTGTTTAGTCATGAAGTAATTAATATTGGATATACCGAAAACTTATAATCCTCTTAGTTGCGTATCACATGATTTGACT
>NC_061513.1:274493813-274634129 GCF_022539505.1 Lolium rigidum | reverse complement strand
TGTATACTACAACATGCAGTGGTATGCTGGGTCACCGCAGACATGTCCTGCCTCCACTACTAAGAAAACAACCATACATAGATGTGTCACCCGTGGCGCATCAAAAAGGCGGTGCTCCACAACTATATAGTCGTGGTGCACTAGGAAGCAGTGCGTCACTGCTTTTCAAGTACCCATGACATACCTCTAATACTAGCATGCCAGGCATATTCCCTAGCTTAGCTAATTTTTCCTCACTATTAAGATTATGTTCTCTTGTTTGTTGTAATTCCTCCCGGTTTATAATTACATTTTTACGATAATGGGTGTTTTATTACTTTAAAAGCAATTACACCCGACCTCTGCATAACCAGGATACACACATCCATTTATAATATTGTCAAGTCGAAAGTCTGAAAAACAAAAATAAGGTGTAATACATACCGAAGCGATGAAGTGTAAAATGCCTAAGGCCACGGCTGAATTTAAAAATATCTTAATCCAAATAAACATGGAATTCATATGTATAGAAACATTTCTTAATTATATAGTTTGCTATTCTGATGAGTAGAATTTATCTTTTTTCAAAAAAAAAAAAACGGGGCAAGCAATCTTGCTTTTCGTTGATTAAGAACGAGTAATAAATATGGCCTAGGACAAAAGAAAAGAACCACACCACACACGCTACAAGACATCACATGTGACACCACACACAAAGGAAGTCCCTAAGAAAAATGTTGGGCTGGGCTCTTAGCCCCATCCAAAATCTAGGCACGACCTTCTTCCTTAATCTTTGCAATTACCATGGAAGGTAAGGATTGTTGTACACCCTGTCATTTCGCTCCTTACATATCTCCCAACAAACAAGAATGACTGCAATTGAAGACCCTTGGAGGAGACACTAGGATAATGGGCAACCAAATGCCATATCTATCTGCTTTCTTAGAAGTTGCCATCATAAGTGAGGGTTTCTTAGCTAGTGTGCGATTCCTGCCTAGATTCTTTTCGAGAAATGACATTTGAATAGAAGATGCAATCTTGTTTCAGGAGCTACCTTGAAAATTTGGCATTGCGTGTTGTGAGTCCATCCCGCAGTAGCAATGCGGTTCATCGTCCATAGCCTATTTTGAAGCGTAAGCCAAGCAAAGATTCTGCATTTTGGCAGGGCCCAATAGTTCCATACAAGAGAGCTAGGGGTCTAAGGGATGGGTCTGTTGAACAACGCTAGGTAGGTTGACAACGCTAGAATACTTCACATAAGATTGGAACTTCAAGTTATGGTATCAATGACCCCTTCATGTAGATTGACTCCTTGCAATATGTGCCAAAGAGTGGCGAATTCAGCATGGTGGAATTCCATGAAAAGTTCAAGGATTAAGTTTATTGTTATTCATGATAAAAACATGAACAGGAAATGATGTCGGTGAAGTAAAGGGCATGCTCAACGTTGTTTCCCTGGGATGCGGCCACCGACAGAGCGGGTGGAGGAAGGATGCTTTGTTTCACACACTGCTTCCTCTTCCGACCGTCATCACCTTTGTCACTCCCACCTTCGTTGCTCCCACCTTCGACCGAGCTCGTGGAGTGTCAGTCGCCGTCGCCTTGGCAGGCCCAGCAACAACTGGGGTTGCACCTAGGGCGAGGATATGGCTTCCCGCACGCTTCCCTTCTTCGAATGGCCGGCGCAACCGCGGTGGTGCCGGTGGAGGGCACGAGGACACCAGGGCAAAGTGGCGGGGCAGTGGAGCTAGCGGTTAAGGTTGCACGACCGGGTCGGAGGCCGACAGAAGCTCTGAGGGGTCCATTGGGGTGATTACGGTAGGTAGTGGTGGCGGAAAGGTAGCGGGGAGGGAGATCGGTGACATCGACAACGCGGAAGCAGGAAAGGAGCTGGCTAAAACATCTGTCCCGCCAAATCGAGAAGGGGGTGCGGGTTGCATTCGGTTTCGCCGCGAAAAACCGTGTATATACCATCCGGAGGCAGAAATCTTTGGACCCCCTTACTTATTTCATGGGGCACACCATTTTACGGGATCTGGTAAACCGAACAAAAACCGATAATGGATGGTTATTTTACAGTTTCAGACGTTTTACGGCATCTGCTAGAGTTGCTCTAACGCGGAGATGCCAAAGAAGTGGAAACCCTAGCCACCACGGCACCACTGTCCCGAGTTGTGTGAATGGATCTAGCAATCCGCCGCTCGGCATTTCACCCTGAACATATGAATATTGTAGAGGCATTGCACGGTTGATAATCGACGAACATGTCATGGAATTTGTAGTTTGTTCGAGGGATCAGGCGAGTCAGACTTCACTACCCGACGCGCTACATCAAGTTTCTCATATGCATGTCTAGTGGTAAACCCATGACCTAATCTCTAAGCATCTATCATAGTGATGAGTGGTAGGATTTTATTTTATGAAAGTATTTTATACCGTGTGACCCAACATATTGGCCATGTTGTGCTTGTCAAGGTCATAACGTATTTTCTTGTCTAGTCAGCAAGTGGAGGCGGCGTCATAAGATTTTTGTTTGACGATGCTAGTCCTGTACTTGGCCTCGAGCTCTGGGGTAAGGATCCTACATCTAGCCTTAGTTGAGTGTATTGGCAACGGTGGTGTTTCGCGTTCTTAACTTCTTGAAGACATTGTTTAGAGTTTGCTTGTACCTGATCTTGGGGGTAAAAACCCACATCAAGAACATTGTTCCCTTTTGTGAAGCATTGCTTTTGGATAAGTATTCTCGAAGTTCGCTGTGTTTTCAAGAAATGATTGGTGTTATTGCGAGGGCAGATGCTATAAAAGCAAGATACAAAAGGAAATAGGTCAGCTAGAAAACTCCAAAATAAAATAAAAAAACAGATAACCATGGCTATTTTCACATATAAGATGGAGCCCAGCCTCGTGACGGTATGAAGCGCCTAAATTGGGATGCCATAAATACATTGGAGGCGTTAGTTCGTCAACAACAACTACACTGGCACTGAAGTTTGCTGAAACAATAAAGTCTGCACTTAACACCCATTCTATAAATAACCGCCTTCTCATGTAGCAGAAGCAATGCTTGAAACTACAAGTAGCTATTCGCAACAACAAAAAAACTACAAGTAGCTTGTGTGAGACAATGAGAACACCGGCATATGGACAAGTCAAAGAGGATAGCAAAAGAGGGGAACATGAAGAGCGCCGCACTAGAATTTGAATGGAGACACCTTTCAAAATGGGATGCATTAGAAATTTCAGTTAGAGTTTATTGATGGCATAAAGTTCAGCTTCTCATATACAAATTCATCAAATGGAGCGACCGTGTACACATCGGAATCCATGATCCGGGATAATTTTTTTATTGAAAGTACAATGGTAGAATCAAGAGACAAAATGAACTCTAGATCAAATCTTGTATAAATATCTTCGCAATGTTACATGTGTACATGGATTTTTTTTTTGTGCGAAACGCGGTACAAATATTTTTAAGGTTGCAACGATTTTGTGGTAAATTTTGGATCGTGTGCATCCCAAGTATCCCATGACATCGTAGGCCGGCCTGGGGAGTTGGCTCTTCCATTACCAAAATGGTTGGTCGCTTGAGCAAGAAGTTATTATAAACACACTTTGGGGCAATACTTTCATTGTAATTACCGGTACGTAAATACATCCAGGTGTCAATGGACACACGCTCAATAATCATGATCTAGAATACATGGTAATGGTAAGATTAAATTTCAGTTAAATTTTCTAAATCTACTAAGAATAAGAGTAAAGAAAATCTCAGTCACCTTAAATGGGTGAATCCTCGTGCCTATGTTGATTTACATACTCCGTAGTACAAAATGTTTCGTCATTTGATATAGTTCAGAGATATATGCTGACCTTCACCCAATTATGCCACATACCATGACATAATTTGGGTGTGTGCATCCCATATGACATCGTAGGCTGGGGGAGTTTTCTCTTACATTGCCAAAATGTAACCATAAACACACTCCGTGCCATACTTCTATTGTAATTACAGGGAACACAGTCCTCAAGTATCATAGACACTGAATAATCATGTTCTTGCATATATGACAAGACTACGATGTTGGGGCAATGCGCTGAGACACCAACAAGGCAACGATCGTATAGGTGCAGGACAATGTCGTCCATCAAACCCGCAGATCGCCGCTGCTATCTGTCTGGCGATCGCGGTTGCTATTCGTCTGACGATCCTGGCTAATTTCCATGCGTCTCAGCAAACTGCTGCAGATCCTCCTGATCCGGCGGCCGCCAGGTAGAAATCGCCTCCGTCCGGCAGGCGGCGTCGGGTCGGTGGACGGCGACGCAATATCTGTGGTGGTGGGGTGGAACATCGGGATGCTGCCGCGGCACACTGGGCAAGAGTTGCGCAGCGACAGCCACGTGACGATGCATTCGGAGTGGTACAGGTGGTCGCAGGGGAGCCGGCGCGCGGGCGCCGATAACGGCAGGGGGTCGGTGCAGATAGGGCAGACGAGCGCGGCGTCGGCGACGATCACGGTGGGCAGGGCGGCGATGGACGCCGCCGGCGCCGCTCGAGACCCGCCGCGTTGGACCGGAGTGTCGAACGTGGCGTCGTCGGCTGAAACAGGAGGCGGCGCTTCCGGTGACCCGCCGCGCTGGAGCGGCGTGTCGAACGTGGCGGCCTGGTAGGCGAAAGCAGCTTGTGACCTGCTGCGTTGGAGCGGCGTGTCGAACGTGGCGGCCTGGTAGGCGAAAGCAGGAGGCGGCGGCGCTCGTGACCCGCCGCGTTGGAGCGGCGTCTCGAACGTGGGGTCGTAGGCGTAAAGAGGCGGCGGCGGCGGTGGCCGTGGCGGGCTCTGGTTATCGGAGTCGGAGGAGCTGAAGTCGTATTCATCATGAAGCAGATCCTGAAACGCCGGCGTGGTCTCCGCGGTGGAGGTCGAGGAAGACCTGTGTTGCTCTTCTTGTTCTTGGGTGCTAAGAACTCGGAATTCGCGACATACCTGGCGGACGGACATGTTCGACGGCGGCCCCTCCTTGGCCGTATCAGCGACTGGGTCGGAGGGACCCAAGAGGTGATCCCATGGCGTCGACCTGGAAGAAGAAGAAGACGGCGACACCCAGACGGGCGGAATAGGCGGCGGCGGCGACCGTGGCCGTGGCGGAGAGTCTGATGGCATGAAGCGGTAACTCCTTGGATCTTGGGACGGGATCCCCTGCACCAGCCAAGGCGGAAGCGGAGGAGGAAGCAGATCGTCCGACGATGGCATGGTCTCCTGTGTGGTGGAAGGAGGCGGCAAGATTGGGGGTGGAGGAGGCGGCAAGACCAGGTCGGGCGTAGGAGAGTCATCGAGGTAGACCTCGAGGCAACGGGGGCAGAGGGCGAAGAAGGACGATGAGGACGAGGCAGGGAGGAAGAACCTCGCGCTGCAGGTGCGGCAGCGCAAACTCCCGGACATGGACATGGTGAGTTGGTGGGGGCTCCCGGACGGCAAGTCCAACCCGCCCGGAAGAGGGATTGCACTGCTCGATCAGTTCAGTGATTGTTGTGCTGGCTCGAGCGCGTTCTCTTTTTCTTTTTCGTCCTGCTGACTACTCCTCCCTCCTTTTGGATGGCTTTCCACGCTTTGGTGACATGGGACTGGGAGTCCAAGAACTCGACACGAGATTAACATCCGTTTGTCACTTTGCTGATTATGTTATATGTGGCTGCTCAGTCAGATGGTGACCAGTTGACCACTGAGAGCAGAGCAGCCAATTTGTCCATACGAACCGATTCACGGGAACGCCTGTTTTACAATCCTCCAGAGGGCCCTCAAAGAACCTGCAAGAATTTTGCAAAACCAATTCTGAACTTCCCAAACTGTCCGAAGCACGGCTCTAGCTAATTATGCTGCACTAGTTATTAACCCGCGCACCTGCATGGGCTAGCTATTGTAGATAATTTTATATAAATATTTAACATGTCAAAACACATGAAGTCAAAATTTTACCTGATTAAGAATTGTAACTTTTTCTATTTTATTTGAGCAAATAATGTATTTTACTTGGTCTTCGCCTAAGCGTGATAGAATGATGTGCATGTGCATTCCATCAATCATCTTTCGGTGTTTCGCACTAATAGAATTTAAAATGGATATGACCTTACTCCCTCGGTCAAAAAATATGTTGCGGATAAGTTTTAGGTAAATTCAAACTTTATAAAGTTTGACTAACTATATGACAAAAATTTATTATTATCTATGATATGAAGCGTATACAATATGATTCTATTAATATTGATTTCATTTCATATAAGTTAGTATATTTAATTATGTAATTATTCAAACTTTGTAAAGTTTGGCTATCGCGTAAAATTATGTGCGATTGTATGTTGTTAACTCTAAGACGCATATAAGATGGTACATGGGCACAAACTCGTGTATGTAGTATCAACTGTTAATTTTGCATCCGTTTTTTTACTAAATATTATAGTTTTATTATAGTGAGATCACTAATTCTTCATGTAGATATACCATATAGAAGGTTATAATAGTATAAGTAGAAATACCATATAATAATAGAAATATGTCCCTCATGTGAGAATGACAATACAAGTATGTCATCAAGTATCGTGCATGCAAGGACATGAACCAAGATATGTTGAAATATGTTATTGAAATTTAATCGATAGGTCAAGTTTTCAGCTTGCAAATTGGTTGTAAGCAACATGCAGTACTGCAGCAAACATGCCTTGATTTTAAGATCGGGCCAGCACACAGTTGACAAAAGCTAAGGGGCCATTTGTCGACACGGACTTACAGAGTAGGCACCGTAGTAAATTTCCTAGCTATAAATATAATGATGTTATCTGCCTATGAAAAACTACTCTGAACGAAATAAATAATGTTTCCCCATGGTTTTTAGGATACGGCGGGATAAAATTCACATCCGAAGAACTTTATAGATCTGCCATTTATTTTACAACAACATTCATCTCACGCCGCAATGCCACAGACTTTGCATTCCGAGTTTTCTTGATAACTCCCTGCCTTTGTTTCCTTCATGTGTGTTTCTAAATACCGCGCAGATTGAAAATAAGTCCTAGGAAATGAGTTATGTAAGGATGTAATTACACTGAATGGATCAGGATTCGGATCTATAAGGATCATATCAAGACAAACTATACGGCCACGAATTATGATTATTGCGTCCCCAAGTCTTTCTATTATTTTCTTGATTTCTTTTGTTTCGTTCTTGGTGAAGTCCGGCATACCATTGCAGTTTACATCGTTGATCTGAAAAATCAAAGAGAAAATTATACATTGTGAGGATGCTTATTTAGTTGCAAATATAATTTTACAGACAGTGGTGCAGATTGTGGAAGAGTTCTATATAGGAGTATTATACTAACCTGGGAAGGTGCAGATTGTGGAAAAAATAACCTGGGCAGGTGTGGTATAATGACCTGCTGTCACCATGTAAGTGGACGTGATATTATGATTAAATATAACTTTTAGATCATAAAATTTAGCCTTTATTCAGAAGAAACAATATTACTTTATTCAAATTATTTCCATAGGAACCATCAACTAATTCACTTTGCTTGCACGGGAGACATGGAAAATCACTTGGTGGTTTATTTGTAGATGCATAGAACGCAAGCTTAGTGCAGAGTGCTACTGTAGGCAAAGTAGATGAACCGAGCTGGGCACTACTGGCCTCCCTACGGGCATATATGCAGATCAACCGATCTGGTTCACCGGTGATGGGCGAAGCTGGCTGCCTTTTTTCAGTATTCCTCCTAGCGTGACTGAAACAAAATCAACGGAAATAAGTCAAGCAAAAATGTAATTGCAAAATGAGAGGGCCCTTATGTCTCTTGATCAATCTATACTAACTAATTCACTATTATAAATCCATTCTAAATCCCATGTTCTTCCTACTCTTGCCGTGATTATTAGTTCCTTTCGTCTGGTTGTAGTTTCAATCTCAGGCAAGATTTTGCATGCCATTGCAGATTTCACCATTGACTGAAACATCAAACAGATTATTAAGAATACTTGAGGATGCTAATTCCGTTCCTACTTTCCCATGATAGATTTTGGATCCAAACCTGTGTGAGTGCTGACGTGCCGTCGTTATGAGGAGATGCTACCAAGTTCTTGAGGGAGATTTTGCATATGGCACCTTGTTGGCTACATGATGCTTGAGATGACGGTCTCTCGTCGGCTGGCTTTGGATGTTCAAATGTCCCAAGGAAGTCGTCGCGCGGAGCAACTGCAAGAACATAGTGATCAAGTCAAGAAAATTTTACGATTGAACTGAAACATCAAATAAATTATTAGGAATACTTGAGGATGCTTATTCCGTTTCTACTTTTACATGGTAGGTTTTGGATCCCAGGTTGGATCCAAACCTGGGTAGGCGCGCACTTAATATGAGAGAAGATTTTTCTGATGGTGCGTTGTGGGCTACGTGATGCTTGAGCCGTAGAGATGTCAACGGCCGGCGACGTGATGCTTGACATGTTCGGATGCCCGCGGCAAGTCAGCATGCGCTGCTACTGCCGAAACTTCCTGATTAACTCAAGAAGATGCACATTGTGATGGCCTCAAGATGGTTGTCGAGAAAGGTTTTGGCGATTCGTATGGTGATATATATCTGTAGAGGCATGCATGTATTTTTTTTCTTTTGGATTCTGCTAACAATGCGTGAAAAGCACGTAAATATCTAGAGACATGCTTGTGAGGATATGACGTCTATTTCTATAGGCATGCACATCTTTTGAGTTTGTACCGCTAATGGAGGCATGTATCCTATACAGTTACGATTCATGGAAATCACAACCGCCTTCAGCTGTTTAGATCACGTCGAAGTAGTTGAGCCGGTCATACACGATTTGAAGGATACTCATGTACATGTTGGACTTCAACTTTTCCATCAGCCTTGCGTTGTTTAAATCCATCTAAGGACAAAATATATGTAGAGGCTATCTATAATGTGACAACAGGGCTATCTAATACGTGGCAACATAAGAATAAACGTCTTACGTTACATTATAAATCGCAACTCTCTCTAATTAATCTTAGCCATGTATTTTAGATCTAATTGTCTTAATTATTTTGATGATGTGGATTAATATGGAGCCTTGTATGGTGCCTCCAATTAGTAAATATAAGATATAAGAAGGTCATCGCCTCATACAGGGATGCACCACCTGCAAAACTATATATATCTTTTATTCATGATAATTAAGGGCCATTTTCAAAATCCATGGTGTACATTTCAGGTTGGTTACAAAGTGCCCAGGCTGGCGTAAGCCCGTCGTAGTTCAGGCAAAAAAAGAGGCCATTTTGATCGGCAGGATATTCATATTCATAGGTTCGGAGGAAACAGAATGACTTCAAGCGGATGCCACGGACAGTTGTCTTTTGTAGTTGTATTTTTTGTTTTGTTTTTTGTATAAGTGCTGTCTAGGAAAAGGTGAGAGCACCATGAAGCTACTTTGCTTGGTGCTTTCAAAAGTTTGACTGACTCACAAAGGAGGATAGAATCGGTGCATGCCCTTTGTTCCACGAGAGATGCCATGGCGTCACCATGCACCCCCCCAATTAAAAGACTGGACTAATTCAATAGACTTGTTTAAAAAGAAATTTGTAATACAATCGAGATTCAGTGAGTTGAGAAACCTCTCATCGCCAAACTATCGAGGGGAAAGATGTTCCGAGAAAATGCATACACTTCAACGGCCAAGTCGTACGTCAATAGCAAGGTTATCAGCACAGTATCACAGAATATGACTTCTATATTTGTATCAAAGAGATCAGAGAGTAATGGCAACCAGAACACAGCGTATTATTGATCTATAATGTAATGGACAACAGACTTGATGTCCAATTGTCTATATCGTTTCTGACGACTAAAACCCGGCCTCCGTAACACCTTATTCCACTAGTAGAAAAATGGGCATCCATCTAAGCCATATATACCGGATTCCTTACGAACCGGTACGAAAGGGGGCATTCGTACCGGTTCCAGGCGTGGGACATCTATACCGGTTCGTAAGGGCCCTTTTATACCGGTTCGTGTTACGAACCGGTATGAAAGGGTTTGAGCCCTGTATCCAGGCGGAGGTGGGGCCAGGGCTGCACCTTTAATACCGGTTCATCTAAGGAACAGGTACTAAAGGGTCCGCACCCTTTATCAGCTCGCCCGACCCCTGCATATCTCATTCTCTCCTTCTCCTCTCACATTTCCAAATATTTTGCACTTCTCACACACTAATAATCTTCATTTTTCTCCACCATTTTAACAAGATCAACGGCATACATCTATCCAAGGGTTAGCAATATCATCCTTTCTTCCGGCGTTTCTAATTTAGCTCATTTCTTTGGTAGTTTTAACTCGTACTATTTTTCTAGTGCTAGCAAGGTGTTCGATGAAATGCCTAAGTTAGGGATTTTAATTTTTTATATGCAATTTGAGCTGAAATTATGGTATGTTTTGTAGGTTTTAATTAGTATCATCCCGTCCTCACCGCCGTCGATCGCCAGCGTCGTCCCCTAGCCGGCACGGTACCACCTCGGTGAGCCTCTTCTTTTTTATAATTTTTTTTAGTTTTATGTGATGAACTTGAATATTAATTAAGTTGGTCACTCATATATCCACGATGTTGTGTACTTAATGATTTTTGATATACATATAAAATGCAGATGAGTCGACAATGGATGTACGGTGACCGGTGCCATCCCGAGTTCATTAATGGCATGCATTATTTTCTCAGCGTGGCTGAGGCAAACGAGCGGTCGAATGGTTTCATGTATTGTCCATGTAGTTCCTGTAAGAATATGAAGGATTACTCTACCTCAAAGACCCTTCACGTCCACCTGCTGGAGAACGGTTTCATGCCCAGCTATAATTGTTGGACCAAGCACGGAGAAAGAGGGGTTATATTGGAAGACAACAAAGAAGAAGAGGATAGTGACAACTATCCCTTATTCACTGAAGACGGTGATAGTAGAATGGGGAAGACGAAGCTGAAGAAGAGCCCATTTTCGATGAGCTGATTTTTGATGACCCGGATGACGATTTGGGTTGGGCCATTCTTGATGCGAAGATGAACTGCGGAAATGAAAAGGAGAGGTTGAATTTGGAGAAAATGTTAGAGGATCACAACAAACTGTTGTACCCAAATTGCGAGAATGGTCAGAAAAAGTTGGGTACCACGCTGGAATTGCTGCAGTGGAAGGCAGCGAATGGTACTTCTGATAAGGGATTTGAAAAGTTGCTGAAAATAATAAAGAAGATGCTTCCAGGGGAGAACGTATTGCCCTCTACTACGTACAAAGCAAAGAATGTTGTCTGCCCTCTAGGATTAGAGGTGCAGAAGATACATGCATGCATCAATGACTGCATCCTCTACCGCGGGGAGTACGAGAATTTGAATGCATGCCCTGTATGTAGTGCATTGAGGTATAAGATCGGGCGAGATGACCCCGGCGATGTTGAGGGCGAGTCCACCCCGAGAAGAGGGTTCCTGCGAAGGTGATGTGGTATGCTCCTATAATATCACGGTTGAAACGTTTGTTCCGGAACAAAGAGCATGCCAAGTTGTTGCGATGGCACAAAGAGGACCGTAAGAAAGATTTGATGCTTGAGACACCCCGCTGATGGGTCGCAGTGGAGAAAAATCGACAGAGAGTTCAAGTCATTTTCGGATGACGCAAGGAACTTAAGATTTGGTCTAAGTACGGATGGCTTTAATCCTTTCGGGGAGCAGAGCTCCAGTCATAGCACGTGGCCAGTGACTCTATGTATCTATAACCTTCCTCCTTGGTTGTGCATGAAGCGGAAGTTCATTATGATGCCAGTGCTCATACAGGGCCCGAAGCAACCCGGCAACGACATTGATGTGTACCTGAGGCCATTGGTTGAAGAACTTTTAGAGTTGTGGTGTGATGAAGGTGTACCTGTGTGGGATGAGCACGAACAAAAGGAATTTAACCTACGAGCATTGTTATTTGTAACCATCAATGATTGGCCTGCTCTTGGTAACATTTCAGGGCAGTCAAACAAGGGATACAATGCATGCACACACTGTTTAGGTGAGACTGACAGTAATTATTTGGGAAACAAGAATGTGTACCTGGGCATCGTCGATTTCTTCCAAAACAACATCACGTAATAAAGAGAGGAAAGCATTTCGGAGGTGAGGCAGATAACCGAACGAAGCCTACCCGCCCTATCGGGGAAGTTATATATGATATGGTCAAGGATTTAAAAGTGATCTTTGGAAAGGGTCCTGGCGGACAATCTGTTCCGCATGATGTTGACGGACACGTACCCATGTGGAAGAAGAAGTCGATATTTTGGGAGCTACCATACTGGAAATTCTTAGAGGTTCACTCTGCAATCGACGTGATGCACGTGACGAAAAATCTTTGCGTGAACCTACTAAACTTCTTGGGCGTGTATGGGAAGACAAAAGATACACCGGATGCACGGCAGGACCAGCAAAGTATCCACGAAGGAAACAACCTGAATCCAGAGAAGTATCAAGGTCCTGCCAGCTACGCTCTTACCAAAGAGGAGAACGAGATCTTTTTTGAAGTCCTGAGTAGTATCAAGGTCCCGTCTGGCTTCTCGTCGAATATAAAGGGAATAATAAATATGTCAGAGAAAAAGTTTCAAAACCTAAAGTCTCATGACTGCCACGTGATTATGACACAATTACTTCCAGTTGCATTGAGGGGGCTTCTGCCGGAAAATGTTCGAGTACCCATTGTGAAGCTATGTGCGTTCCTCAATGCAATTTCTCAGAAGGTGATCGATCCACTTACTCTACAAAATTTACAGAAGGATGTGGTCCAATGTCTAGTCAGCTTCGAGGAAAACAGGCAAGTCGTTGAGGCCGAGGTGAAATTTTTTTTTGCACCGAAAGTGCCAGAGATACCTTTCGAGAAGACACTTGATCCGGTGAAAGTTGTGCGTACCGTTGACAATCTATATGACCCTGTACCATCGCCGCCATCTGACTATAGGCGTTCTATTGAAATGTCGTATGACAAGATGATCGAGGCGACAAAACCCGTTAAATCGGGTATCAGGGAGATAAAAGGGATACACCAAGTCTACCAGCTCGGACAACAACCCGTTCAATCGGTCGAGCCTCTCAAGGTGTTTGACAGGAAGCCCGTTCAAAGTTCTCGACAAGACACAGCCGATTACGCCTTCGCTGAACGAGCATATCAATTTGTTCAAGGGAAAAATTTGGTCGAGAATCTCAGTAAGCTACCAACATGTATGTGTAACTTGCATTCGTGGTACCTTAATGCCTCAAAGGAAGGGATCGAGACTATCATGGTGCGAGTTAGGGAAGAGCACTACTTCCAGGATTACTGTGTGAACGTTGACTTCAACGAGCTTTTCCAGTTATACAATCTCCGGGCCCTCGACAAATCTATCATCAGTTGCTATTGTCTGTAAGTGATTTATTTAATTTGAGAAGTATTTAGCTCAGCTCGTTCATTGTCTGCAGATTATAATCCTTTGTGCGCTATATTATGCAGATCGAAGATGTTCGAATGCAAAAGGGACGAAATCACGAACATTGGGTTCATTGACCCGGACACAATGCATGTTAAAACCATAGAAGATCCCCTCTATAACAAGGATACACCGGAGACTTTGCTAAGGTTTTTGAAGCGACAACGTGACAAAAGGCTAATAATTTGGCCTTACAACTTCCAGTGAGTCTTACTGTCTTATAACACATTATATTTTGCTCACCGTATGTTAAAATTTTAACTAATGACTTATATATATGACACTACATATTTAAACGTGCGTAGGTTTCACTTTATTCTTCTGGTCATCAATATGCACATTGGAGAAGTTGAAGTCTTTGACTCACTAAGCAAAGAATCGGAACTATACTTGTCTTGTTATTTAATGCTCAAAAGGTAATTTTAATTCTTATCGGTTTGTTTTGTTAATTTCCTGCTATGAACTAATTGATAACTCTTTTATTCATTTTGTTTTGTCGGGCAGCGTATGGGAAACTTTCATCAAGGAAGATAAGTCCCATGAATGGACACCGAAGCTGCGATGGCGTGCGAAAGTAAGTAGTACTACCTAGGTCCACACACCTTTAATTATCATATATACTTGACTATTGTTTGATTGAATTATATTCTTGTAAAGAAATGCCCGCAACAACCGCAAGGGACTGATCTCTGTGGATTCTACGTTTGCGAGTACATCCACAGAATTGTCAACGAGAGAACGAATAATGAAAGAAATAAAGAGGTACGAAAAACAATATTCACAAATTTGTTTTCTTATCATAAGTTGTGCTGAGTTTCAGTAATAATTGTTTCATTGTGGTTTGAATATATATATATATACACACACACATAGCTCATGTATTCATTTGTATCTTATTCTTTTTATAGTTGGCAAGAAAGCGGAACAAGCTCTCAATCGATGACCGCTTCATAGCAATAGGCGAGGAATTGGCGGGATTCTTCCTTCGGGACGTCATACCACCATTCGCGAGTTCCACTATGAATGAAGATGTACATGTTACATATATAGTTGACTCGAAGAGTACCACTATGCTACATGTAATAGACATATATAGAGTACGCCTCGGAGAGTACCACTACTATGCATGAAGATCGATCTTCATGCATAGTGCTTCTTAATTTGCTATCTTATGCAATTACATGTGTGTTATATTATATGCACCAACTTGCTATGCATCATCTTGATCTTCATGTACTACCTAAACCCAAACGTGTTTCTGGTGCATCGACGCGATATGAAACAAACCGATATCCCTAAACCCCTCCAAAAACCCTAAAACTTCAATTCTCGCCGCGGCGAGATTCGTGCAAATTCCCTGCCGCGGGTGGGAACCTTTGGTACCGGTTCGTATTACCAACCGGTACCAAAGCTCCTTGGCCCTGAGCTCTCCTGGTGGCCCACGTGGAGGCCCCTTTTATACCGGTTGGTAAGCAACCGGTACGAAAGGGGGGGCCTTTAGTGCCGGATAATTTATACCGGTTGCTCAACCGGTACGAATGCCCCTCTGGAACCGGTACGAATGGACGTTTTTCTACTAGTGTTCACTTTGGTTTATTTACGATGTCATTCTGGGAAAGCAGTCCAAAAATGTACCAGATGAAAACAAAACATTGCTACAGATCTTTTATCGGGCGAGAAAGAACCAGGTTACATGGATGGTAAAAGCCAATGAAGAACATCAACAGAAAGAAGTGGTGCTAAAACAGCAACGAGACAATAACATCACTGTTATGGTGCTGCTAGAGGGATGGCGCGAGAGATCCGGCCGGGGGCCTTTCCCATGGCCGGTGGCAAGAGGGAAGGGATATTCTTCTTAATTCTTGCTTGATTAGATTGATACGTCTCCTCTCCTTATATAGAGAGGTTTACTTGACCCCTGAACAAGCTACCCTTATCTCTAATTAACCCTAATACTAATGGGCTATAGCTCCAGCCCAAGCCCATTACGTACTCTAACACTACACCCCACCTGGACATGCAGCTCGTCCTCGAGCAGCAACCTAAACAAACCATGACTTGACGCAACACAAACCTAACACCTAAAAACGAGCCTTTTACATCTCGGCTTGTTTTATTAACCTGAAATGGACTGGAATGCTTTATTGTTGACCCCTGAACATAAAATGGACACCATCTGCCCGTCGGACGTGCACCTGTACAGCCACCTGGATCCCATGGAAACCAGCGGGACAAAAGGAGCCCGTGCGACGGCCGGCGGCGGAATGCAGTGGTGCTATGCGGTGCGCTCCTGTCGGTGACACCATGCCTTCTCCCCGCCAGATGACTGTCGATGGCGTAGACTTTGAGGTCGCAGCCCGCGGGAAAAACAGCATGTCCGCCGCCCGTGGGGGAAACTGCGTGTATGTCTGTTCTTGATATCTTTTAGGGTGTGTTTGATTGTGTGGCTATCCTGCTGTGGGTAGTTATAGCTGTTTTTAGATTGTTACCATACGCTTTGGTTTGTAGTGTGTGGGTGGTTAAAAGGAGAAAACTTCTCTCGAAATATGGTTGTGGCCAACCACCATAAAAGTGGTGGTTGAGGCCAACCATCCATAGGCAAGTCCCTAGCTAGAACCACCCGCTAGATGTTTTTCGCATCACTCACCTTCCCTCCTAAACAAAACCGAAACCCTGTCTCCTTTCCCGCATTAGTAGTGTGGTGTGGATATCTGTCGTTTCTTAGTAGACGGTACCTCGGAGGAGGGATCCTCACGAGGGGGAGAAGAAGTAGGGGCCATAGGGCGGAGTGTCCTCGGGACGGTAGTACGCGAGTGATACGTCCAATTTGCATCACTATTTTGTATCATAATTTGCTGTTATTCATTGATATATTTCATATTGGGACACAATACTTATGTTATTTCATCTATTTTGCATGTTTCATCATTATTGGAGGATTAAGCACCGGAGCCAGGATTCTGCTGGAAAAAGCACCGTCGAACGCAATATTTCGGAAGATCAATCGTGGAAGGGAATTTCACGTAAATTCCTATTTTTCCGGATAACGGAGGGAGCCGGAAGGGGAGAAGAGAAGAGCCATCGTGGGCCCGGACCACGGGCGGCGCGGCCCAAGGCCCGGCCGCGCCACCCCGTGCTCGGGGGCCCCACGGCCCCTTTCGCCTCCTTTTCTTCGCGTACTCCTTCGTCCCGAAAACCTAAGCCACGAGAGAGGACCTCACGAAGGGTTACGGCCGCCTCGCGGGGCGGAGAACACCGAGAGAAAAGATCTCTCCGGCGGGCAGGAATCCGCCGGGGAAATTCCCTCCCGGAGGGGGAAATCGACGCCATCGCCATCGTCATCGAGCGGGACATCATCTCCATCATCATCATCATCATCTCCACCATCTACACCGCCATCACCACTGCTGCACCTCGTCACCGCTGTAACAATTCGGGTTAAATCTTGATTGTTTGATAGGGGAAACTCTCCCGTGTTATTCTATACTTGTTGTAGATGCTATTGAGTGAAACCATTGAACCAAGGTTTATGTTCAGATTGTTATTCATCATCATATCACCTCTGATTGTATTCCATATGATGTCTCGTGAGTAGTTCGTTTAGTTCTTGAGGACATGGGTGAAGTCTAAATGCTAGTAGTGAATTATGGTTGAGTAATATTCAATGTTATGATATTTAAGTTGTGGTGTCATTCTTCTAGTGGTGTCGTGTGAACGTCGACTACACGACACTTCACCATTTATGGGCCTAGGGGAGTGCATCTTGTATTCGGTTGCTAATTGCGGGGTTGCCGGAGTGACGAAACCTAAGCCCCGTTAGTATATCGATGCGAGGAGGGATCGCAGGATCTCGGAGTTTAAGGCCGTGGTTAGATTTATCTTAATTACTTTCTTGTAGTTGCGGATGCTTGCAAGGGGTATAATCACAAGTATGTATTAGTCCTAGGAAGGGCGGTGCATTAGCATAGGTTCACCCACACAACACTTATCAAAACAATGAAGATTATTTAGCCACTTGAAGCGAAAGTACTAGACTAAAATTCCCATGTGTCCTTAGGAACGTTTGGTCATTATAAGTAAACAAACCGGCTTGTCCTTTGTGCTAAAAAGGATTGGGCCACTCGCTGCAATATTTCTCTCGCATTTTATTTACTTGTACTTTATTTATCTGCAATATCAAAACCCCCTGAATACTTGTCTCGTGAGCATTTACAGTGAATCCTTCATCGAAACTCGCTTGTCAACACCTTCTCGCTCCTCGTTGGGTTCGACACTCTTATTTATCGAAAGTACTACGATACACCCCCTATACTTGTGGGTCATCAAGACTATTTTCACGGCGCCGTTGCCGGGGAGTGAAGCGCTATTGGTAAGCGGAATTGGTAAGGAAAACCTTTACTCGTTTGTGCTGATTTTATTTCTGCTCGCTGCTATAAATCATTATGGAGAGATCCTCTCTTCAATTTCTATTTGGGAAATCTACTACTACTGCAACGGTAGTGGATGAAGCGCCAGTGAGGAAGTAGTACCATATAAAATACCTATGAAAATTATTGAACGTGTTATGGATAACCGCTATGAAGGGGATGGAACTCGTTCATCCCGGTGATCATTTATTGTTTTTGCATGAATTATGCGGTTTATTCAAATGTGCGGGTATTTCTATGAATGAAGTTAGAAAGAAACTATTCACTATATCGTTGTCTGGTAAAGCGGCGCACTGGTATAAATTGCTGAAGAATGGTGATTCTATTGATTGGGAGGACATTGTGCCTTTATTCTATTCAAAATTTTATCCTCCAAGTGAAATTCACAAAGATCGGAACCGCATATATAATTTCTGGCCTCATGATGGAGAGAGTATTGCCCAAGCTTGGGGGAGATTGAAGTCTTTAATGCTCAAATGCCCCATTCATGAGCTTCCTGGTAATGTTATTATTGATAATTTCTATGCAAGACTTTCTTTTCAAGACAAGACCTTGCTGGATACTTCTTGTTCTGGATCATTTACACGCAAGAATGAAGAGTTTAAAAGGGACCTTCTTGATCGGATCCAAGAAAATACTCGAAGGATGGGAGAACGACAAAGATAGAGAATCGAGTATAATTTATGATTATAAATGCATTGAAGCTTTTATGGATACTCGATAAATTTCGTAATATGAGTGCTACATATGGTCTTGATTCCCAAGTTGTTGCAAATCTTTATAAAGCTTTTGCCTCTCATTATGAACTGCCTAAGAAGAATTTTGATAAGTATCATGAACCGTATAAGGATAAAGTTGATTCATCCGTAAACAAATGTGTAGTGGTTGAAACTCGTTGATAATGTTATTCCTGAAGCTTATATTGAAAAAACTCCTTTCCCTGCTAAAATGAAGGAGTACTCTGTTATATCTAGTGCGGTTAATAAAAGTGAAAAGAAACCTAAAGAACCTGAAGAACAAATTAAAATTGAACCTCGTCTGTTGCAATAGTTAAAGATCTTGTGACTGAAAATGTGGAGGATGGTCATATTATTTTCTGTGAAGATGCTTCTAATATTGTTTCACATCCTAATAAATCCAAACAAGTTAGTGTTCCTATGCTATCTGTTAGAATTGGTGATCATTGCTATTATGGTTTATGCGATATTGGTGCAAGTGTTAGTGCTATTCCTTATGAGCTTTACACGGAGATTATGCACGAAATTGGTTCTTGTGAACTTGAAGATATTGATGTGGTTATTCATTTGGCCAATAGAGAAACTATTTCTCCAATTGGTATTGTTCGAGATGTGGAAGTTCTATGTGGTAAGATTAAATATCCTGCTGACTTTTTGGTACTTGGTTCTCGCTGCTAGTGATCATTGTCCTATCATTTTTGGTAGACCTTTTCTAAATACTTGTGGAGCTATTATAGATTGTAAGAAAGAGAAAATTTTGACTAGATTTGCTTGGTGAACCTTATGAATTTAACTTTTCTAAATTTACCAAAACTCCTTATAAAGCTGACTTGCCTAGTAATGATTTTAAAATGGAGCAAGTGTGCATCTATTGTTCTTGTTCCTAATAATCCTTTGCAGCAACATTTGGAGAATAGTGAAAGTGAAGCTTTTAGGAAAGAAAGAGATGAGCTTGAGGAAATTTTTCTTCGCCAACCTATTCTCAAGCATGATTTACCGGTGGAAGATTTGGGTACAACACCGCCACCAAAGGAAGATCCTGTTTTTGATTTAAAGCCTTTACCCGATAATCTTAAATATGCTCATATTGATGATAAGAAAATATATCCTGTTATTATTAGTTCTAAGCTTTCGAGAGATTGAGGAAGAAAGGTTATTGGAAATATTGAAGAAACACCGAGGAGCTATTGGCTATACTCTTGATGATTTGAAAGGGATTTCTCCTTCTATTTGCCAACATGCTATTAATATGGAAGAAGATGCAAAGCCTGTTGTTGAACATCAACATCGTCTAATTCCGAAGATGAAAGAGGTGGTAAGGAACGAGGTATTAAAACTTCTTGAAGTCTGGTATTATATATCCTATTGCTGATAGTAGATGGGTTAGTCCTGTGCATTGCGTTCCTAAGAAAGGAGGAATGACCGTTGTGCCTAATGATAATGATGAGCTTATTCCTCAAAGAATAGTTGTAGGTTATAGAATGTGCATTGATTTTCGAAAAGTTAATAAAGTTACTAAGAAAGATCATTACCCTTTACCCTTTATTGATCAAATGCTAGAAAGGTTATCTAAAAATACTCATTTTTGCTTTCTTGATGGATATTCCGGGTTTTCACAAATTGCTCGTTAAAGCTAAAGATCAAGAGAAAACCACGTTTACTTGTCCTTATGGAACTTATGCTTATAGGCGTATGCCTTTTGGTTTATGTAATGCTCCTGCTACTTTTCAAAGATGCATGTCTGCTATTTTTCATGGTTTTTGCGAAAGCATTGTAGAGGTGTTCATGGTTGATTTTTCTGTCTATGGGAATTCTTTTGATAATTGCCTGCGCAACCTCGATAAAGTTTTGCGGAGATGTGAAGAAACTAACCTTGTTCTTAATTGGGAGAAATGCCACTTTATGGTTAATGAAGGAATTGTATTGGGACATAAAATTTCTGAGAGAGGTATTGAAGTTGATAGAGCTAAAGTTGAAGCAATTGAGAAGATGCCCTATCCGAGGGATGTTAAAGGTATTCGTAGTGTTCTTGGTCACGCTGGGTTTTATAGGAGATTTATTAAAGATTTCTCTAAAATTTCAAAGCCTCTTACTAATCTTCTTCAAAAAGATGTACCTTTTGTTTTTGATGATGATTGTAAGGAAGCTTTTGAAACTCTAAAGAAAGCCTTAACAAGCTGCTCCCGTAGTCGAACCTCCTGATTGGAATTTGCCTTTTGAAATTATGTGTGATGCTAGTGATTTTGCTATAGGCGCTGTTCTTGGACAGCGGGTAGATAAGAAATTAAATGTTATTCATTATGCTAGTAAGACTCTTGATGCTGCTCAAAGAAATTATGCTACAACTGAAAAAGAATTGTTAGCTGTAGTCTTTGCTTGTGATAAGTTTAGACCTTATATTGTTGATTCGAAAGTTACAATTCATACTGATCATGCTGCAATTAGATACCTTATGACAAAGAAAGATGCTAAGCCAAGGCTTATTAGATGGGTACTTCGTTGCAAGAATTTGATTTACATATTATAGATAGGAAAGGTGCTCGATAATCCTGTTGTCGATAATTTGTCTAGATTGGAAAATATTGCTTATGATCCTGTTCCTGTTAATGATAGTTTTCCAAATGAACAATTGGCTGTAATAAAGGTGAGCTCACGAGAGAGCCCTTGGTATGCAAATTATGCTAACTTTATTGTTTCGAAGTATTTGCCTCCAACCTTTTCAGCTCAGCAAAGGAGAAAATTCTTTTATGACTTGAGGCATTATTTTTGGGATGACCCACACTTATATAAAGAAGGAGTGGATGGTATTATGCGAAGATGTGTTCCTGAATATGAACAACAGGAGATATTGAATAAATGTCATGGTAGTGTTTATGGAGGACATCACGCTGGAGATAGAACCGCGCAAAAAGTTCTACAATCAGGTTTTTATTGGCCAACACTCTTCAAAGATGCAAGGAAATTTATTTTATCTTGTGATGAATGTCAAAGAGTTGGCAATATCTCTAGACGCAATGAAATGCCTATGAATTATACTCTTGTTATTGAACCATTCGATTGTTGGGGATTCGACTTCATGGGACCTTTCCCTTCTTCAGACGGTAACACTCATATACTTGTCGCTGTTGATTATGTTACTAAATGGGTAGAAGCTATACCTACAAGGAGTGCTGATGGTGAGACCTCTATAAAAATGCTTGTAGATATTATATTTCCTAGATTTGGAGTACCTAGATATATTATGACTGATGGAGGTTCTCATTTTATTCATGGAGGTTTTAGAAAAACTCTTGCTAAGTATGGTATTAATCATAGAATTGCTTCTGCTTATCATCCTCAAACTAGTGGTCAAGTAGAATTATCAAATAGAGAGATTAAAGCTATTTTAGGAAAGACTGTTAATAAATCTAGGAGGAATTGGGCTAGCAAATTGAAAGAAGCACTATGGGCTTATAGAACTGCTTATAAAAATCCTATGGGAATGTCACCTTATAAAATGGTTTATGGAAAAGCTTGTCATTTACCTCTAGAACTAGAGCACAAAGCTTATTGGGTTGTTAGAGAACTAAATAAAGATCCTAAATTAGCCGGTAATAAGAGGTTGTTGCAATTAAGTTCTCTAGATGAATGGAGAAGTGAAGCTTATGAAAATGCTAAACTCTTTAAAGAAAAAGTTAAGAAGTGGCATGATAGAAGGATCATTAAAAGAGAATTTAATGTTGGAGATCAAGTTCTATTGTATCGGTCTCGTCTCAGATTCTTTGCAGGGAAATTACTCTCGAAGTGGGAAGGGCCATATGTTGTTGAGGAGGTGTATCGGTCAGGAGCAATTAAAATTAGCTCTCTCCAAGGCAATGCCACACAAGTGGTGAATGGACAAAGACTCAAGCATTATATCTCGGGTGATTCTTATAATGTTGATGTTGATATTATTCAAGTGGAAACACCGGAGGCTTTCATCAAAGGACAAATTGACGGTTCGCCGAAGCCGGACTTTGAATAGGTAACAAGTACGAGTAATAAAAAGTCCGCGTTTACCTTTCCGAACATTATTTCTGCTGTTTTTAGAAAATATGAAAAATTACGAGTTCGAAACGGAGTGGAAAGGACGCACGAGGGCGTGCCACCATAGGCCGGCGCGGGCCCCACCCTGGCCGCGCCGACCTATGGTCTGGCCGCCTCGGTGTCCCGTTTCCACTCGTTTTCGGCCTAGAACTTTCCTTTTGTCGTAAAAATATTTGCTATATAATCTCCCGGACCCCTGGAGGTCCGTAATATCGTTTTCTCGTCGTGTTTTGTTTCGAGCTGTTTTCTACCAGGATCTGCTTCGGATCTAGATCCATCATGTCTTCGTCGGGAACTCAGAAGGACAGCTTCTTTGAGGATGTCGTCAACCCGTACATGAACGAGCTGAAGATGCACCCCAAAGAGTTGCAGCTCGTGGATGGAGAGTTGCAGATCAAAGATGTCCAGGGTCCTAAGGGAGAAGGGAGCTTGGAAGACAGGATGGCGAAGCTGGAACAAGAGGTTTTCAACTACAAGAAGATGGCTGAGCGTGAAGTGGATATCTTTCACAAGATTGTGTCTGAACTCATTGATGGACACAAGAAGGAGACTGCAAAGCTGTGGGACGATATCTTCTCACTTCACGACACCACCAACAAACTCCAAGCTCAACTATATGATGTCCATAATCAAAACTGTGAGTATGAAAACAGGTTTAAGCGCATAAGTCATGCTGCTAGTTTCAGGTTTCCGGAAACCAAGATGTCTTTTGTTGATGGAGGGCCTCTTCCATGGAAGTCTGATGACGACAAAGAATCACCATCATCACCGAAGGAGTAATTCATCATCGGTATTGGCATTCCCTTGGTTTGTTCCAAGCTTGGGGGAGTGCCGCGGTATCACATCATCACCACCTTTATCTTTTACTATCAAGTAGTGTCATATCATGAGTAGGGAAGTTATCATATGGAATAGTATGCAGTGTGGAAGTATCTCTCTTAGTTAGTTATCTATGTATCCGTTGGTGTGAGTTATCGTTATGGAATATTAATGAGAAGTCTTATCATTTACTTTTTGCACATCTTATTTTAGTTTGCAATCTCTATTATATGATTACTCTTGACATGAGTATTAATATCACTTTGGGAGCATTAAGTAAATCTATTTGGTTTTGGCAAACTTAGCATTGGTCAATAGCAACAACATCTTGATGTTTAAATAGAAGAGAGAAATGCACTTAGATATATTACTCTATTATCTCTATGCTTAGTATTCTTAAGTTAAAATTGCTTGTGCTTATGAGAAAGATGCATGATTGTTTCTATCATATGTATATTTGTTTGTTTCCCTCAACCTTTATGCTTGCTATCAAACCTTGCTAGCCAAAGACCTGTATCGAGAGGGAATGCTTCTCATACATCCATAACCTTAGACCAAACCTATGCCATTTGTGTCCACCATACCTACCTATTACATGGTATTTTCTGCCATTCCAAGTAAATACTTCATGTGCTACCTTTAAATAATTCAAACCACTACTCCTTATTTGTGTCAATGTTTTATAGCTCATGAGGAAGTATGTGGTGTTTCATCTTTCAATCTTGTTGGGCGGACTTTCACCAATGGACTAGCGGCACATCCGCTTATCCAATAATTTTGCAATAAGAGCTGGCAATGAGGTTCCCAGCCTCAATTAATAACCTTCATTAATAATTCTCTTCACATGTTTTGCTCTGATTTATCAGCAAGCAACTTAATTTTGCAATAGACACTCCTCCATGGTATGTGAATGATGGAAGGCACCCGAGGATTCGGTTAGCCATGGATTGAGAAAGCCAAGGTTGGGGGGAGTGTCGCCCATAATAAAACTAAAATACATATGTAAACAAAAGAGAAGGGGGATGATCTACCTTCTGCTGGTAGAGATGCGAGTCCCTCATGGGAGCCGCTCTTTGAAGGTTCGTTTGGCAAGGGGGTTAGAGTGCCCGCTACCATTCGTTGACAACAACAAACACCTCTCAAAATCTTACTTTTATTCTCTTTATATGATTTCAAAAACTGAAAAGCTCTAGCACATGATTTAATCCCTGCTTCCCTCTGCGAAGGGCCTGTCTTTTACTTTTATGTTGAGTCAGTAAACCTATTTCCCTCTATCTCAAGCAAGCAATTGAGTTGTTGTGAACCAATCATTTATGCTATGATTCAGTTAATCATGTCTTTTATACTTTCTTGTTTAGTACCAATTTTATCTGAATGAATATGACTTTGAAGTTATCAATGATTATGAAGAGATTGTCATGCTTAAATACGAAGGCTCAGCTATAAAATCTAATATGAGAGCTTTGCTTAGAAGTACAATCCGTTAGCAGTTCTCTGACCAAGAACAAAGTTTGCCATCACCAATTATGATTTCCTATGCACCTTTACTTGTGATTTCTCTTTACTTATTTCGAGATGAGTTATATGCGGAAGTTGTTTACTAGAACGTCTTGTGTGAATGAACATGATGCTTCTTGTCCGTATTTTATTTATCGACTCTTCACTCCATAAACATGTGGTCTTGTTTATTGAGCTCAGTTTCGCTTGGGGACAAGCGAAGTCTAAGCTTGGGGGGAGTTGATACGTCCAATTTGCATCACTATTTTGTATCATAATTTGCTGTTATTCATTGATATATTTCATATTGGGACACAATACTTATGTTATTTCATCTATTTTGCATGTTTCATCATTATTGGAGGATTAAGCACCGGAGCCAGGATTCTGCTGGAAAAAGCACCGTCAGAACGCAATATTTCGGAAGATCAACTGTGGAAGGGAATTTCACGTAAATTCCTATTTTTCCAGATAACGGAGGGAGCCAGAAGGGGGAGAAGAGAAGAGCCACTGTGGGCCCAGACCACAGGGCGGCGCGGCCCAAGGCCTGGCCGCGCCACCCTATGCTGTGGGGGCCCCAGAGCCCCTTTCGCCTCCTTTTCTTCGCGTACTCCTTCGTCCCGAAAACCTAAGCCACAGAGAGGACCTCACGAAGGGTTACGGCCGCCTCGCGGGGCGGAGAACACCGGAGAGAAAAGATCTCTCCGGTGGGCAGGAATCCGTCGGGGAAATTCCCTCCCGGAGGGGGAAATCGACGCCATCGCCATCGTCATCGAGCGGGACATCATCTCCATCATCATCATCATCATCTCCACCATCTACACCGCCATCACCACCGCTGCACCTCGTCACCGCTGTAACAATTCGGGTTAAATCTTGATTGTTTGATAGGGGAAACTCTCCCGGTGTTATTCTATACTTGTTGTAGATGCTATTGAGTGAAACCATTGAACCAAGGTTTATGTTCAGATTGTTATTCATCATCATATCACCTCTGATTGTATTCCATATGATGTCTCGTGATTAGTTCGTTTAGTTCTTGAGGACATGGGTGAAGTCTAAATGCTAGTAGTGAATTATGGTTGAGTAATATTCAATGTTATGATATTTAAGTTGTGGTGTCATTCTTCTAGTGGTGTCGTGTGAACGTCGACTACACGACACTTCACCATTTATGGGCCTAGGGAGTGCATCTTGTATTCGGTTGCTAATTGCGGGGTTGCCGGAGTGACGAAACCTAAGCCCCCGTTAGTATATCGATGCGGGAGGGATCGCGGGATCTCGAGTTTAAGGCTGTGGTTAGATTTATCTTAATTACTTTCTTGTAGTTGCGGATGCTTGCAAGGGGTATAATCACAAGTATGTATTAGTCCTAGGAAGGGCGGTGCATTAGCATAGGTTCACCCACACAACACTTATCAAAACAATGAAGATTATTTAGCCACTTGAAGCGAAAGTACTAGACTAAAATCCCCATGTGTCCTCGGGAACGTTTGGTCATTATAAGTAAACAAACCGGCTTGTCCTTTGTGCTAAAAAGGATTGGGCCACTCGCTGCAATTATTTCTCTCGTATTTTATTTACTTGTACTTTATTTATCTGCAATATCAAAACCCCCGAATACTTGTACGTGAGCATTTACGGTGAATCCTTCATCGAAACTGCTTGTCAACACCTTCTGCTCCTCGTTGGGTTCGACACTCTTATTTATCGAAAGTACTACGATACACCCCCTATACTTGTGGGTCATCAGCGAGTTACCCAGTTTCGGAACACCTGCACGGAGACATGGCCTACTGCTGCTTGTCTGGTGTTATCTGGGCGCTTTCGCGTTGTTACAATGAGTTGTGGTTGTGCCTCTAGGGCTCCCGGGATCCGGCTTATAAAGGCGCACGGATCTAGGGTTTACACGGAGAGTCCTAGCCGGAATACAAGTTGCGTAACTACGGTACAATGTCTTGCCGTGGACGTCAAGGATCCGCCTTCCCTTCTACGTCGTACCAGATCCGGCTACCCTTAATGGGCCAAGTCGGATCCGACTTCCAGTGTCGGTCCGGTGGATCCGGCTCCTTGTTCCTGGGCTGGTCTTCATCCATCTTGATCTACATCAACTGGGCCGCCCGATGGGCCTCATGCCACCATCACCGTCTATGGGCCACCCGGGCTTGCCGAATCCAGGCACTGTCGATGGTACACTCATGAAGTATACCCACAACAGTAGCCCCTAGAGTTCTCCGAGATTCACTTCTTGTTTCCGCCTTGCCAAAGCTCTTTTGCCTCCGGCAATCATCTCGGTAACATGGGAAACTTGAAGAACTCCAACTTTATTTTTTCCTCCTTTCCAACTTTCAAGTTGGAAAAAACCTTTATCCCACGGGACTTCATCCATCGACCCCACATTCACAGCGTGTCTCCGGGTTACTCCCCTGCGGAGATAACGGTTGCCAATTTTCAAATTGTCTCCCGGAACCTCGAAAAGTTCAAACGGCTCCGCCAATCTTGGCGCCATTTTCGGGCGATTTGAGCGGTAACTTATCTTTAACCATTTTTACCGCTTAGGGTTTTCGACACGTGTCAGCCATCCAACGGCGCGACGCTTGAGTTCCGACCACAGGATGCGGAGCACGAATCTCCTCCCTTCAGCCTATAAATATCCTCCATTCACCCCTAATCACCCCATTCGCCCCCTTTTCACCTCTCAGCACAGCGCCGCCTCCGAGCTCCTCCTCCGCCGCACCGGAGTCCGCCGGAAGTTCACCGGAGTCTCGTCGCCGCCGCGTGCTGTTCGTCGTGTTCTTAACTTCAGCGAGCCACCGCAGCGAAACCTCGCCGCCGGCGACTCCGACCACCGCAAACTCCATTCCGGTAAGCCCTTCGAGCTCTGCCCTTCTCGCCGTAGTCGGTAGGGAGTATCAGGATAGTGACATTGGATCCGGCTAAACTCAGTCTACCGTTGTTCTGTCTGTAGATGTCTTCATCGACTCCGCCTCCCTCCACGTCTGAGCCTATCATGGCAACGCCGATCTCCTCCGCCCCTCCTCCCTTTGCCCCAGTCCATTTGGAGCCACAAAAGGACTCCGACAAGGACATCAAGGGATCCTCGATGAACCCGGAAGATACAACCGGAGCCGAACAAGCCGAGAAGAAGGCGGAAGAAGCCGCCACTAAGAAATCCAAGGCTCACTCGCGAGATAGCGAAGCCAAGGGGAAATGGTGGCCATGCACCACCACGGAAACCGAGCTCCGCAACCTCGAGGCTGAGGGGTTCCTAAAACCCGGATCATGGCGTGCGATCCCGGGCGCCCTAACTCCAGCCCCGAAGCCGGAGAATGGGTGGTGACTAAAGCCCTCGTCGAACGAGGCTTCTCTCTTCCGCCCAGCAATTTCTTCCTGGAAATCCTGAGGGTGTACAAGCTACAAGCTCACCACATTTCTCCGAATAGCATATTGGCCATCAGCAACCACGTGGCGTTGTGCGAAGGCCACCTCCGGGTAACCCCGAACTCTCCCTCTTCCAATTCTACTTCCTTGTCAAAAAGGAAAAGATATCGCAGACTTCCACACTTGCCACATGTGGTGGCATCACCTTCAAGCTCCGCCCCGGGCGCGTGTACCCACACACGGATCGCAATGAATCTGTGCGGTACTGGTCCGGGAACTTCTTCTACCTGAAGGACGTTGCCGATTCGGCTTCCCCGAAGGTGATGCCGGACTTCAAGGACAGCCCCCCCCCCCCAGCGAGACTCCGGCCTGGACTCAATGTCCTCACCTGTCTGAGTCACCTCAACTGTCTCCGGCAGTCAGGCGGATCTGCAAGCTTACGGAGGAAGGCCTGTCGGGGAAGGACCTTACGATGTCCTGGTTCACTAAGCGGATCCAGCCCCTGCAACATCGGGACCGCCTGCTACCCCTTTTCAAAAAAAATATGACATGTGACTTGTGACTTGAATTTGAAAGGTGAATGGTGACTTTGACTTGAATCACAACAGAGTTGTGGGAATGACACTAATGTTCCCACTTGAGTTAGTTAGCAAATGAAGAGTCTTTTATTAAAAGCTTATGAAATAAAACTGGCTTTATGAAAATAAACCTAGAGCTTAGCACCCCTTACTATAGTTGATAGTGCTTACACTAGTATTAGTTTGCGAGTACTTTAAAGTACTCATGGCTTTGTCCCTGGCTATTCAAATGGCCAGACTATGAAGAGGAACAACAGTACGAGGAGGATGGACACCAGGACGTCTACGACAACTAGGACTGCTCCTGACGTCAAGCATTGGCCTGTGGATTCGATAGTCCACTACTACTTCATTTCCGCTATTTGTGATGTTCGTTGACCAATAGATCAACTATTATTGTAATATTGGATCATGTGATCCCCTTTTGTAAGACAATGCTGGTTTGTAATGAATGATGAATTATGATATCAACTGTTATGTCTCGCAACAACAATCTTCCTGGGATTGCGATGTATGGCATAATAGGCATCTGGACTTAAAAATCCGGGTGTTGACAAGTTGGTATCAGAGCCATTGTTTGACCTTAGGAGACCCTAGTTAGAATGGACGTCTGAAAAACTTAGTTTCAAAACCAATGAAGTGAATATTTATGAAAACTTATTCTCACTCTTATCCTTGAGATCTTTTTCAAAAAGGAGAAATTTATGCTCTACTTTTCTTTGAAATTCTACATAAAAATTGCACACTTGACCACTTCTCTAACTTACTCATCCTAATTGCTCACAGATAGAGTACCAATGTGAATCCTATCAGCTTGGCCACGGGGGAGACCTAATGTTCGAGACGGATTTGAAGCAACTAGTTGAATATTTAGGACGCCCGTATCCCGAGTTCTTCGGAATACCACTCAATAATCAGTCAGGAAGACCACCTTGGTGGGAAGTTACTGCAGATCTGAGAGGAAAGCTAGGAGCCCCAATATGGGAAAAAATCTGGTTTTCTGTAACGGGAAACACCTGGAAGGATGGAATAGCCAAAGCCATGCAAGAAGCAATTGCCCGTCTGTGCGGACAAAATGAGAACAAGATCAAGAACACTCGCTCTGTCTACTACCCAAGACACAACCCCATGGGAAGACCACTAACCATGCCACCGCACCCGGAGATGAACTACTATGTCGCATGCCTGGACTTCCTGCTTCACAAGACCCGCAAGGAGTTGGGCAATGCCCGTCAAGCACATCACCCATGAAGATGAAGAGTAGTATCACTAAAGCACTATCGTAGGTGTGAGTTGTATCTGTCCCTTTGTATCGTAGAGCGATGAATGGTTCTTAAAACCAACGGTGTGTTAGCCTTGTAATGTGTGATGTTTGGTATGAATGAAAAAGTGTTGTTGGTTTTACCCCCTCAACACTACTCAAGTTTTAAACTTTTTAAATTTAACTCAAACAAACCATAGAAATTTCCCTCTTATCTTATCATCTACCTCAATCTTCAGATGGCCCCACCAACCCGCAGCGCCAACCAGGATGCAATGATACAGATGCTGCAGATAATGATGGAAGATCGAGAAGCCGAGAGAGCTGAACGACAATCCAATATCGCCGCACTGCAGCAGATAGCTCAGAACAATCAAGGCCATGGGAACCACGATCACCCTGGATCAAAGCTCAAGAACTTTCAGAACACCAACCCACCGATGTTCAGCAAGACCGAAGAACCACTTGACGCAGATGACTGGCTCCAGACAATGGAGAACAACCTGGAAGTTGCGGGAGTAGAAGCCGCAGAGAAAGTACTGTTCGCCACCCACTACCTGTCAGGACCTGCCAGAGCCTGGTGGACAAGTGCCCGCGCAATGAATGCGGGACAGATGATGACTTGGGCATACTTCAAGCTCAAGTTTAGCAAATACCATGTGCCTCAATGACTGATCAAGAAGATGAGAGACGAGTTCCGCGAACTCAAGCAAGGAAGGATGTCCGTGGTGGAATACCGCGACAAGTTTCTTACACTGTCAAGGTACGCCCCGGATCAGATCGACACAAATGAAAAGAGGAAGGAAAGATTTCTGGACGGACTGCATGACGAGATGAAAACTGTGTTAGTGAACATTCCGTTCGCTGACCTCGAAGCCCTGGTGGACTCAGCCATCCAGATGGAAGGCAAACTGCAGCAAGCCAATGAGAACCGCAAGCGTAGGATGATGAATCAGAATGGATCCCACCCTACACAGAAGCACCGCAACAATTCCCCTGGAGGATTTTCCTCAAGATACAACAAGCCCCCTGTTTCAACATACCGCCCAAACTACTCCAACAATCATGGAGGACCCCCGAAACCCGGAGGTTACAACAACAACAGCAACAACAACAACAACAGCACCAACAACCATCCCAATGGTAACAACAACAACCCCAATACGGCCCCGAGGACTGGAAGAAACATTGTTCCCGTCACCCCAAAAGACAAGTCAACTGTGAACTGCTATGAATGTGGAGTTGTGGGTCACTACTCCAATGAGTGCCCCAAGAAGCTTTCCAAGATTGCCGCCAATACTGCTGCACCTGCCCAGCAACAGCGCCGCTTCACGTCCAGAAGAAACCAGAACAACCGCAATGGCCGCCTCTACCACATGAATGCAACAGAAGCACATGAAGCACCTCAGGCCATGCCAAGTATGTTTTTCTATTAATCCAATTGCTCAATCTCTTTTAGGAACCTAACTTTTCTTAAAATCTCGGGACGAGATTTGTTTAAGGGGGAAGGGTTTGTAACATCCCAAATTTTCAAACAAAGAAGAAAATGAATTTCCTTTTTCCAAAAATGAGAACTGATGGCGTGTAACTCACACGTTCGTTGGGAACCCCAAGAGGAAGGTATGATGCGCACAGTAGCAAGTTTTCCCTCAGAAAGAAACCAAGGTTTAATCGAACCAGTAGGAGCCAAGAAGCACGTTGAAGGTTGATGGTCGCGAAATGTGATGCGGCGCAACACCGAGGATTCCGGCGCCAACGCGGAACCTGCACAACACAACCCAAGTACTTTGTCCCAACGAAACGAGTGAGGTTGTCAATCTCACCGGCTTGCTGTAACAAAGGATTAAACGTATCGAGTGGAAGATGTTTGCAAAGAAAACAAGTAAAACAAGTAGATTGTATGCTATGTAAAGAATAGGACCGGGGTCCACGGTTCACTAGAGGTGTCTCTCCCATAAGATAAAGCATGTTGGGTGAACAAATTACAGTCGGGCAATTGACAAATAGAGAAAGGCATAACAATGCATATACATGATATGATAAATATAGTGAGATTTAATTGGGCATTACGACAAAGTACATAGACCGCCATCCAACTGCATCTATGCCTAAAAAGTCCACCTTCGAGTTATCATCCGAACCCCATTCGGTATTAAGTTGCTAAGCAACGGACAATTGCATTAAGTATGGTGCGTAATGTAATCAACAACTACATCCTTAGACATAGCATCAATGTTTTATCCCTAGTGGCAACAAGCACATCCACAACCTTAGAACTTTCTCGTCACTCGTCCCAGATTTAATGGAGGCATGAACCCACTATCGAGCATAAATACTCCCTCTTGGAGTTAAGAGTAAAAACTTGGCCAGAGCCTCTACTAATAACGGAGAGCATGCAAGATCATAAACAACACATAAACAATAGATTGATAATCACCATAATCATAGTACTCTCTATCCATCGGATCCCGACAAACACAACATATAGTATTACAGATAGATGATCTTGATCATGTTAGGAAGCTCACAAGATCCAACAATGAAGCACAACAAGGAGAAGACGACCATCTAGCTACTCGCTATGGACCCATGGTCCAGGGGTGAACTACTCACTCATCACTCCGGAGGCGACCATGGCGGTGTAGAGTCCTCCGGGAGATGAATCCCCTCTCCGGCGAGGGTGCCGGAGGCGATCTCCTGAATCCCCCGAGATGGGATTCGCGGCGGCGGCGTCTCTGTAAGGTTTTCCGTATCGTGGCTCTCGGTACTGGGGGTTTCGCGACGGAGGCTTTAAGTAGGCGGAGGGTCAACGCGAGGGGCCACACGAGGGGCCCAGGGGCTAGGTCGGCGCGGCCAGGGCCTGGGCCGCGCCGCCCTATCTCCTGGCCGCCTCGTGGCCCCACTTCGTTATCTCTTCGGTCTTCTGGAAGCTTCGTGCAAAAATAGGACCCTGGGCGAAAGTTTCGTCCAATTCCGAGAATATTTCTTTACTAGGATTTCTGAAACCAAAAACAGCGAGAACAGACAAGCGGCTCTTCGGCATCTTGTTTATAGGTTAGTTCCGAAAAATGCATAAATATGACATATAATGTGCATAAAACATGTAGGTATCATCAATAAAGTAGCATGGAACATAAGAAATTATCGATACGTTGGAGACGTATCAGCATCCCAAGCTTAGTTACTGCTCGTCCCGAGCGAGTAAAACGATAACAAAGATAATTTCTGAAGTGACATGCCATCATAATCTTGATCATACTATTTGTAAACATATGTAATGAATGCAGCGATCAAAACAAAGGTAATGACATGAGTAAACAAGTGAATCATATGACAAAGACTTTTCATGAATAGTACTTCAAGACAAGCATCAATAAGTCTTGCATAAGAGTTAACTCATAAAGCAATAAATCAAAGTAAAGGTGTTGAAACAACACATAGGAAGATTAAGTTTCAGCGGTTGCTTTCAACTTATAACATGTATATCTCATGGATATTGTCAACATAAAGTAATATAACAAGTGCAATATGCAAGTATGTAGGAATCAATGCACGGTTCACACAAGTGTTTGCTTCTTAAGGTGGAAGGAGATAGGTAAACTGACTCAACAATAAAAGTAAAAGAATGGTCCTTCAAAGAGGAAAGCATCGATTGCTTGTATTTGTGCTAGAGCTTTTATTTTGAAAACATGAAACAATTTTGTCAACGGTAGTAATAAAGCATATGAGTTATGTAAATTATATCTTACAAGTTGCAAGCCTCATGCATAGTATACTAATAGTGCCCGCACCTCGTCCTACTTAGCTTGGACTACCGGATCTTTGCATGCCATGTTTCAACCAAGTGTCACAAAGGGGTACCTCCATGCCGCTCGTACAAAGGTCTAAGGAGAAAGCTCGCATTTTGGATTTCTCGCTTTTGATTATTCTCAACTTAGACATCCATACCGGGACAACATGGACAACGGATAATGGACTCCTCTTAAATGCTTAAGCATGTAGCAACAATTATTATTCTCATATGAGATTGAGGATATATGTCCAAAACTGAAACTTCAACCATGATTCATGGCTTTAGTTAGCGGCCCAATGTTCTTCTCTAACAATTTTGCATGCTCCAACCACTAAAATGATAGATCCTTCGGACAAGACGGACATGCATAGCAACTCACATGATATTCAACAATAGTTGATGGCGTTCCCCGAAGCATGGTTATCGCACAACAAGCAACTTAATAAAAGATAAAGTGCATAAGTACATATTCAATACTACGATAGTTTTTAAGGCTATTTTGTCCCATGAGCTATATATTGCAAAGGTGAATGATGGAATTTTAAAGGTAGCACTCAAGCAATTTACTTTGGAATGGCGGAGAAATACCATGTAGTAGGTAGGTATGGTGGACACGAATGGCATAGTAGTTGGCTCAAGGATTTTGGATGCATGAGAAGTATTCCCTCTCGATACAAGGTTTAGGCTAGCAAGGTTATTTGAAGCAAACTCAAGGATGAACAGGTGCAGCAAAAACTCACATAAAAGACATATTGTAAACATTATAAGACTCTACACTTGTCTTCCTTGTTGTTCAAAACTCAATACTAGATATTATCTAGACCTTAGAGAGACCAAATATGCAAATCAAATTTTAGCAAGCTCTATGTATTTCTTCATTAATAGGTGCAAAGCATATGATGCAAGAGCTTAAACATGAGCACAACGATTGCCAAGTATCACATTATCCAAGACATTTTAGAATTACTACATGTAGCATTTTCCAATTCCAACCATATAACAATTTAACGAAGAAGAAACTTCGCCTTGAACATTATGAGTAAAGCCTAAGGACACATGTGTCCATATGCAACAGCAGAGCGTGTCTCTCTCCCACAAAGTGAATGCTAGGATCCATTTTATTCAAACAAAAACAAAAAATAAAAACAAACCGACGCTCCAAGTAAAGAACACAAGATGTGATCGAATAAAAATATAGTTTCGGGGGAGGAACTTGATGATGTTGTCGATGAAGAAGGTGATGCCTTGGGCATCCCCAAGCTTAGACGCTTGAGTCTTCTTAAAATATGCAGGGGTGAACCACGGGGTCATCCCCAAGCTTAGAGCTTTCACTCCTCTTGATCATAGTATATCATTCTCCTCTCTTGACCCTTGAAAACTTCCTTCACACCAAACTTCAAGCAAACTCATTAGAGGGTTAGTGCACAATTAATAATTCACACATTCAGAGGTGACACAATCATTATTTTCACTTCTGGACATTGCATAATGCTACTGGACATTAATGGATCAAAGAAATAAATCCAACATAGCAAAAGAGGCAATGCGAAATAAAAGGCAGAATCTGTCAAAAACAGAACAGTCCGTAAAGACGAATTTAAAGATGGCACCAGACTTGCTCAAATGGAAAAACTCAAAACTAATGAAAGCTGCGTACATATCTGAGGATCACGCTCGTAAATTGGCAGATTTTTTCGAATTTTCTACAGAGAACTGTGCCCAGATTCGTGACAGACAGCAATGCTGTTTCTGCGCAGCAATCCCAAATATAACATCAACTTTGACATAGAAACTTTACTTGGCACAAAAACATGATAAGGAGAGGTTGCTACAGTAGTAAACAACTTCCAAGACTCAACAAAACAAAAAATTGCTGTAGGTAAAAACATGGGTTGTCTCCCATAAGCGCTTTTCTTTAACGCCTTTCAGCTAGGCGCAGAAAGTGCAAATCAAGTAACATCGAGAGATGAAGCATCAACATCATAACTTATTCTAATAATAGAATCAAAAGGCAACTTCATTCTCTTTCTAGGGAAGTGTTCCATACCTTTCTTGAGAGGAAATTGATATTTAATATTTCCTTCCCTCATATCAATAACAACACCAACAGTTCGAAGAAAAGGTCTTCCCAACACAATTGGACAAGATGCATTGCATTCGATATCCAAGACAACAAAATCAACGGGGACAAGGTTATTGTTAACCGTAATATGCACATTATCAATCCTCCCCAAAGGTTTCTTTTTAACATTATCAGCAAGATTAACATCCAAATAACAATTCTTCAATGGTGGCAAGTCAAGCATATCATAAATCTTTTTAGGCATAACAGAAATACTTGCACCAAGATCACATAAAGTATTACATTCAAAGTCATTGAATTTCATTTTAATGATGGGCTCCCAACCATCTTCTAACTTTCTAGGAATAGAAGTTTCAAGTTTTAGTTTCTCTTCTCTAGCTTTTATGAGAGCATTTGTAATATGTTTTGTAAAGGCTAAATTTATAGCACTAGCATTAGGACTTTTAGCAAGTTTTTGTAAGAACTTTATAACTTCAGAGATGTGGCAATCATCAAAATCTAAATCATTATGAGCTACAGCAATGGGATCATTGTTCCCAAGGTTGGAAAAAATTTCAGCAGTTTTATCACAAGCAGTTTCAATGAGTTTTAGCAATTTCAGTGCAGTTTTGTTCGCTTTGCACTAGGAGTAGAAACATTGCCAACACCAATTATTTTACCATTGATAGTAGGAGGTGCAGCAACATGTGAAGAATTAGCATTACTAGTGGTGGTAATAGTCCAAACTTTAGCTACATTATTCTCTTTAGCTAGTTTTTCATTTTCTTCTCTATCCCACCTAGCACGCAACTCAGCCATTAATCTTATATTCTCATTAATTCTAACTTGGATGGCATTTGCTGTAGTAGTAATCTTATTATCAATATCATCAGGTTTAGCAGCCATTTTATTAATTAAAGAAGATTGTGATGCGGACATGTATGAGATTCGGGTTTCAAGCATTTGAAATTTTAGTTTGCAGACTAGAAATCTCCCTATTCAAGTTTTCAAGTTGATTTCCTATATTTCTTAACAAGGTAGATTGTTCATTTATGGTTTTAGTAAACAATTGATTTTGCTCATATTGTGATTGCATAAAGTTTTTAGTGGATCTTTCAATTCCTAGCATCCTTTCCTCATATCTACCATAATCATTACCACTAGCAGGGATATGGCCTATAGTTATTACTAGAATTGTTCCTATAAGCATTGTTGTTGAAATTATTGTTTTTAATGAAATTCACATCAACATTTTCTTCTTGAGCAACCAATGAAGCTAAAGGAACATTATTTGGATCAACATTAGATCTACCATTCACAAGCATAGACATAATCACATCAATCTTATCACTCAAGGAAGAGGTTTCTTCAACGGAATTTACCTTCTTACCTTGTGGAGCTCTTTCCGTGTGCCATTCGAGTAATTTATCATCATATCATCAAGAAGTTTTGTAGCCGCCCCAATGTGATGGACATAAAGGTACCTCCAGCAGCTGAATCCAATAAATTCCGCGAAGAAAAATTTAGTCCTGCATAGAAGGTTTGGATGATCATCCAAGTAGTCAGTCCATGGGTTGGGCAATTCTTTACCAAAGTTTTCATTCTCTCCCATGCTTGAGCAACATGTTCAGTATCTAATTGCTTAAAATTCATTATGCTACTTCTCAAAGATATAATTTTAGTGGGAGGATAATATCTACCAATAAAAGCATCCTTGCATTTAGTCCATGAATCAATACTATTCTTAGGCAAAGATAGCAACCAATCTTTAGCTCTTCCTCTTAATGAGAAAGGAAACACTTTCAATTTAATAATATCACCATCTACATCTTTATACATTTGCATTTCACAAAGTTCAACAAAATTATTGAGATGGGCAGCAGCATCATCAGAACTAACACCAGAAAATTGATCTTTCATGACCAAGTTCAGTAAAGCAGGTTTAATTTCAAAGAATTCTGCTGTAGTAGCAGGTGGAGCAATAGGTGTGCATAGGAAATTATTATTTGCATTTGTGAAGTCACACAACTTAGTATTTTCAGGAGTATTCATTTTAGCAACGGTAAATAAAACAAACTAGATAAAGTAAATGCAAGTAACTAATTTTTTTGTGTTTTTGATATAGAGAGCAAGACAAGTAAATAAAGTAAAACTAGCAACTAATTTTTTTGTGTTTTGATTTAGTGCAGCAAACAAAGTAGTAAATAAAATAAAGCAAGACAAAAACAAAGTAAAGAGATTGAGAAGTGGAGACTCCCTTGCAGCGTGTCTTGATCTCCCCGGCAACGGCGCCAGAAAAAGAGCTTGATGGCGTGTAACTCACACGTTCGTTGGGAACCCCAAGAGGAAGGTATGATGCGCACGGTAGCAAGTTTTCCCTCGGAAAGAAACCAAGGTTTAATCGAACCGGTAGGAGCCAAGAAGCACGTTGAAGGTTGATGGTCGCGAAATGTGATGCGGCGCAACACCGGGGATTCCGGCGCCAACGCGGAACCTGCACAACACAGCCCAAGTACTTTGTCCCAACGAAACAGTGAGGTTGTCAATCTCACCGGCTTGCTCGTAACAAAGGATTAAACGTATCGAGTGGAAGATGTTTGCAAAGAAAACAATAAAACAAGTAGATTGTATGCTATGTAAAGAATAGGACCGGGGTCCACAGTTCACTAGAGGTGTCTCTCCCATAAGATAAAGCATGTTGGGTGAACAAATTACGATCGGGCAATTGACAAATAGAGAAAGGCATAACAATGCATATACATGATATGATAAATATAGTGAGATTTAATTGGGCATTACGACAAAGTACATAGACCGCCATCCAACTCGCATCTATGCCTAAAAAGTCCACCTTCGAGGTTATCATCCGAACCCCATTCGGTATTAAGTTGCTAAGCAACAGAACAATTGCATTAAGTATGGTGCGTAATGTAATCAACAACTACATCCTTAGACATAGCATCAATGTTTTATCCCTAGTGGCAACAAGCACATCCACAACCTTAGAACTTTCCGTCATCTGTCCCAGATTTAATGGAGGCATGAACCCACTATCGAGCATAAATACTCCCTCTTGGAGTTAAGAGTAAAAACTTGGCCAGAGCCTCTACTAATAACGGAGAGCATGCAAGATCATAAACAACACATAAACAATAGATTGATAATCACCATAATCATAGTACTCTCTATCCATCGGATCCTGACAAACACAACATATAGTATTACAGATAGATGATCTTGATCATGTTAGGAAGCTCACAAGATCCAACAATGAAGCACAACAAGGAGAAGACGACCATCTAGCTAGCGCTATGGACCCATGGTCCAGGGGTGAACTACTCACTCATCACTCCGGAGGCGACCATGGCGGTGTAGAGTCCTCCGGGAGATGAATCCCCTCTCCGGCAGGGTGCCGGAGGCGATCTCCTGAATCCCCCGAGATGGGATCCGCGGCGGCGGCGTCTCCGTAAGGTTTTCCGTATCGTGGCTCTCGCATCGGGGGTTTCGCGACGGAGGCTTTAAGTAGGCGGAGGGTCAACGCGAGGGCCACACGAGGGGCCCAGGGGCTAGGTCGGCGCGGCCAGGGCCTGGGCCGCGCCACCCTATCTCCTGGCCGCCTCGTGGCCCCACTTCGTTATCTCTTCGGTCTTCTGGAAGCTTCGTGCAAAAATAGGACCCTGGGCGAAAGTTTCGTCCAATTCCGAGAATATTTCTTTACTAGGATTTCTGAAACCAAAAACAGCAGAAAACAGCAATCGGCTCTTCGGCATCTTGTTAATAGGTTAGTTCCAGAAAATGCATAAATATGACATATAATGTGCATAAAACATGTAGGTATCATCAATAAAGTAGCATGGAACATAAGAAATTATCGATACGTTGGAGACGTATCAAGAACCAACAAAAACTTTGATTACATATGATGCTATGCATAGTGCTCACACCCAATACTTGTGTTATTTCCATGATTGTTTGTTTATTACATTGAACATAATTCCAAAACCCTAAACCCCAACTTTCTCAAAACTAAATAGGATCAAATAAGAAGGAACTAAAATAAAATAAAAAGACATATGTGGGCATATAGCCCTAATATGCAAATCTTGACTAATACCCTTCTTACTTTTCTAAATAGTGGTGAACCATTGTTAGACCCCACTAAACCCTAAACCTCACCCCTCTTCTCACCGTCCATTATAAACAAAATAAAAAGAAATGAAGTTAAATAAGAAAAGGGCCTATGTGCCTATGGCTATTTTTGGTAAAACTTTTACCTAGGCTTTTCTACCTTGTTTAGAGGTTTTGAAAACATCAACAAACCTAACCTAGTACTTACCAACCAAATCAAGTGAGAAAAAAAAACATATGCATAGAGGCATATGTGGCACATAGCCATATTACCCAATTTGACCTATGCCCTCCTACCTTACCCTAATGGTTTGAAACCTTTACCAAACTCAATCTAATACTAAATGAACCCTAAACCATGCCTAAGTGAAGCAAAGAAAAAGAAAATAAGAAAAATGCACTTCATCACATACATGTGCTTATGGCCATTTTTGCAAATTTGAGCAAAAGGCCACCAAACTTGGTTTGATTGTTTGGAGTACATTCTTATACCATTTTAACACTCAACCACATCAGTAGGATCAAGAAAAACCAAATCAAAATGAAAAGATAAGGATTTTGCAACTCACATGCACTTATGGCCACATGTGACATTTTTATCAGCATACCCACTTTGAGCCTCTGGTTTGAAAGATTTTCAAACTAAACTATGCCAACTCTTTGCACCTCATCCAAGACAACATCAAGGTGAACAACTTTTCCCAAAACAACCCCTGCAAATTCTTGCTCAAATTCAAATGGTGATCAAGCAAAGTTGCAACTATGAAACAAATTTAAGATCATACACATTTTGTGATTTTTCAAATCAACTCAATTTTGAGCACCACCACCACAACTATACTTCAAATATTATATGATAACACTCCACCAAAATTCATTGAAAAATTTGAAAGTTGATTTCTTTCGGCCATATCATCAAACACCTTGTGTGCAACAATTCACCAACTCCACACATGCCTTTACCCATCAGATTTTTGACTAACCCAGCTCAACTCTGAGCCTCATTGACCTCTCCCTACACCTCTGCATCAAAACAAAACCATAGTACCTCAGTACAAGGAGTGACATGATCAAAAACATGACCATGCCACTCAAATGGACATCACCATGCCATCATCAAGTACTTTCACCCCTGGTCCCTATCATCATGTCCAGTAACTCTCCCTCACTCCCACACATGTGCTGGTACGAACCCTGGGTCGAGGAGACGTCGACACTGGCCAGGAACCGACGTGCCCAGACGCGCCCACGACGCCCAGGACACGCCAGCGCGCACCAGGACGCCCTGGACGCGCCAGGACACCATCTACCCCCGTTGACTCCGACCACCCCCAGCCCTCTCCTCTCTCCTACGCACTCACCACGGTACCCTCTACCTCCCAGACAACTCCATTGGACCCCGGGAACCCCGTACGCGACGAGCTCGTCGACGACACCCGCTAGTACCGCGCCAGTACATGACGTCGCCAGCCTGCTCCTGTCCATCCCCGTCCTCGCCACGACGCGCATTGGCACCGCCTCGATGTCGCCCACAGTCCTCTGACGTCGCCTTGCCCTTTCAGCCACCGTAGCGTCGCGTCCATGGTCGACCTGCCCGCACCCCACGGCCTCGCCTCGACCCTATAAAAGGAGGACGATCCCGCCTCCAATCTCCACACCAGTCGCCTCCACTCCTTCTTCTAGCTGTCCAAGACCCCTTCCTCCTCCCTCGGCTCCGATCTCGCCCAGACTTCGCCGAATCTCGCCGGAAGCTCGCATGCCCGCCGACACGTCAGCCCCGACGCTCCCTCGCCGATCGGTCCAGTTCCGTGAAAATGCATAAATATGACATATAATGTGCATAAAACATGTAGGTATCATCAATAAAGTAGCATGGAACATAAGAAATTATCGATACGTTGGAGACGTATCACCAGCACGTCGGATCTCGCCGGAGACGACGACCTCCCTGAACCACTGGATCCTCTTTTAATCTAACGGCCCGCAGCGCTGCGTACCGCTTCGGTGTTTAAAACACGTTGACCGCTGGGTCCCACCTGTCAGGCAGCCCGCTGCGTGCGAGACGCGCTAGTTGGGCTAGCCCAGCTCGTTTCCCCTCGTCCTGGCCCATTTCTCTTTCCCGCCTAAGCCCAAGATTTGAATTCGTTTTAAATCATTTCATTGAATTTGCTTACTGATGCTTTTTTCAAATTCAAATAACTTCAAATCTACTGAACCAATTTTGAAAAACTTTATATTGTTGGAAAGCCTAAGAAATGATCTATCCAACCCTACTGGAATCAAACTAAGATCTATTGTAGAATTTGAATAGTAAAAATAACAAGTCAGAGAGTTTTCAGAATTCAAATAATTATTAAAAATCAACCATAATGAATTTTGAGGTAATTCAAATTCTCATAATTCATATTTCAAATACTCTAATTGTTTATGCAAAAATATGATATGGTTGTTTCATATGATCATGGGTTAGAATCAAATAATGGCTATGTAGTCATTACTAGCCCATTTAAATTGTTTTTAAATTTAGGAATTTAAATCTATGAAGTATAGCACTTCATTTAAAATCACTTTCTCAAGTAATTCAATGTAAGGTAATGACACATGTCTTCATGACCCCTTATTTTTTTATTTGAGGATATTAAATCATTGCCATAGTAGTATTTAAATTATTCACAACTATGTATTAAATCATATGAGAGGTATTCTTCTCATTTAAATATTTGTCTCAAGTAATTCAACATGAGGTAGTGACCATGGTCTATATAATCTCATATTGAGTTATTTGGTGACATTAAATCCCTACCATGTTAGTATTAAATTGCATGAGGTGTAGCACCTCATTTAAATCATTTTCCTAAATAATAATGATGAAGTGTTGACCTTGGTCAACATGTGTTCATATATTATTATTGGAGGAAATTAAATCTTAACAACATTCAATAAGAGGAAATTATTTCTCCCAAGAATTAAATAGAAACCCTAATTAATATTTGTAATGAGAGGAAATTATTTTTCTTTAAAAGAAAACAAAGTCAACCAACATGATAATAATATGGTGATGCTAGAATATAGCTTGTGTGAGCCATTTGTGTGATTAGTCTAGCCCTTAAGTATTGTTTGGTGATTGTATCCTCGTATTCGTTTATAGACGCTAGTACCAGAGACTATCAAGAGGAGGAGGTTTTCTACCAAGAGGAAGAAGAAGAGAACTTTGATCACAACACCAACCAAGGCAAGCTAATATTCTTGCAAGGTGCAAAGCTCTACTAGAGCAAGGCACACTCACCAATTACTTTATGCTTCATGATCCCATCCCAAGTTTTATTCTTACAAGTTTTTACTTTGATTATTATAACTTACTTTTATAGTTAACTTTGGTCTAGAGATAGAGTACTACAAGAGTATCAAAGTTAGCCTAGAACAATCAAACCTAGTTAGCACCCCTCATGACTAGTTGCTAGTGCTAATAAATAAAATTGACTACTTTAGATGGGAACATGTGAAATGACATGACTTTGAAAACCTAGGAATGAGGAGTCATTCTATTGAAAGATTTTTAAGGTGAATGTGAATTGTGAATGACATGATGAACTTTACAAAAACTGATGGTTGGGTTCGGATGCGATACCATTCCAATTTTGCAAGTACCCCCACAAATCCTGATTATGGGTAAAGGCTTAACTAGAAATTTATGTGCTTTAGTATGGGTTCCCTCTAAACAAGCGTCATAGGGGTTATGCCGAGGCTGCCTCCGTTGAAATGTGAACTGATGTGAAATGACATGAAATGAGGTGAATGTCCGGCCCAAGCCCTGTGCAGTTCCCAGGCTGACGGGTTGTCTTCACTGGGAGGCCAAGCTCATGGGGAGAGGTGCCTATACTAGGGTATGTAAGTGAAAGGTTATGGTTGGTAGTCCGCACACGGAGTATGATAAATCAGGGCCAGTTAACCCTGACGGATTATTGCAAATGTTGTGGCACAAGTGTACGACCTCTGCAGAGTGTAGAACTATTCGAATAGCTGTGTCCACGGTTACGGACGATTGGAAAGGCCATACTGTTCCGTCATCAGACCAATTTAAAAAAAAAGTGACATATGACTTGTGACTTGAACTTGAAAGGTGAATGGTGAATTTGACTTGAATCACAACAGAGTTGTGGGAATGACACTAATGTTCCCACTTGAGTTAGTTAGCAAATGAAGGGTCTTTTACTAAATGCTTATGAAATAAAACTGGCTTTATGCAAATAAACCTAGAGCTTAGCACCCCCTTACTATAGTTGATAGTGCATACACTAGTATTAGTTTGTGAGTACTTTAAAGTACTCATGGCTTTGTCCCTGGCTATTCAAATAGCCAGACTATGAAGAGGAACAGCAGTACGAGGAAGATGGACAACAGGACGTCTACGACAACTAGGACTACTCCTGACGTCAACAGTTGCCTGTGAAACAGATGGACCCCGACCGTTACTTCGCTTCCGCTATGTGTTTTGTAATAGGATCTCTAGATCTCCTATGTTGTATTAAGACTGGATCATGTGATCCCTCTATGTAAGACAATTATGTGTTGTAATAAATGATGTTCTGTGATATCAATCTATTATGTCTCGCAAAAACGATATTCCTGGGATTGCGATGTACGGCATAATAGGCATTTGGACTTAAAAATCCGGGTGTTGACACCACCGCAGCCGAACGCCAGCCCTCCACCGGAGCTCGCCCGCACCACTGGCCAGGGAAGCCGGAGCAGGCAACAAGGGCGCGGCAGATCTGGCGAAATCGCCCAACTCCAATCCCTGCCCTGAGCCCGTCCTCCTCCCAGCCGTGAAGCCGCTCCTGCCGGCGCCGGAGCACGACATCCACGCCGCTTGCGCGGCCGCAGATGCTGGTCGAAGCGCCGCCTCTCTATCGATCCAGGGCCGCCGCCCCGGCCTTCGGACTCCCTCGCGCGAAACGCAGGCAGAGGACCCCCGCCCACCTTTGGGGACAGGGACCACCGCCGCCGCGGCGAAGGCCGGCGGCAGCGGCTGCGAGGGGAGGCATTGGCGAGGGGGTTGGACGGTGGCGCCCTGTTCACCCCCGAGACGCCTGGTGGAGCGACGCGGGGTATGTTCCGCCGTCATAGGATATAGCGTATATTTTGGCCTCCTCAATTGACACTTTCCTGATGATGGTGGCTAATGTGGCAGTTTATCGCTAGGGGTCGGGGAAGGGCAGCGTCGGTTGATACGTCTCCAACGTATCGATAATTTCTTATGTTCCATGCTACTTTATTGATGATACCTACATGTTTTATGCACATTATATGTCGTATTTACGCATTTTCTGGAACTAACCTATTAACAAGATGCCGAAGAGCCGATTCTTTGTTTTCTGCTGTTTTTGGTTTCAGAAATCCTAGTAAGGAAATATTCTCGGAATTGGACGAAATCACCGCCCAGGGTCCTATTTTTGCACGGAGCTTCCAGAAGACCGAAGAGATAACGAAGTGGGGCGACGAGGCGCCGCCACCATAGGGCCGCGCGGCCAGAGGGGGGCCGCGCCGCCCTATGGTGTGGGCCCCTCGTCAGCCCCCCTGACCTACCCTTCCGCCTACTTAAAGCCTCCGTCGCGAAACCCCCAGTACCGAGAGCCACGATACGGAAAACCTTCCAGAGACGCCGCCGCCGCAAATCCCATCTCGGGGGATTCAGGAGATCGCCTCCGGCACCTCGTCGGAGAGGGGATTCATCTCCCGGAGGACTCTTCATCGCCATGATCGCCTCCCGGAGTGATGAGTGAGTAGTTCACCCCTAGACTATGGGTCCATAGCAGTAGCTAGATGGTCGTCTTCTCCTTGTTGTGCTTCATTGTTGGATCTTGTGAGCTGCCTAACATGATCAAGATCATCTATATGTAATACTATATGTTGTGTTTGTTGGGATCCGATGGATAGAGAATGCTATGTTATGGTGATTATCAATCTATTGTTTATGTGTTGTTTATGATCTTGCATGCTCTCCGTTATTAGTAGAGGCTCTGGCCAAGTTTGTACTCTTAACTCCAAGAGGGAGTATTTATGCTCGATAGTGGGTTCATGCCTTCATTGACACTACAGGACAGTGACAGAAAAGTCTAAGGTTGTGATGTGCTGTTGCCACTAGGGATAAAACATTGATTCTATGTCTAAGGATGTAGTTGTCGATTACATTACGCACCATACTTAATGCAATTGTCTGTTGCTTAGCAACTTAATACTGAATGGGGTTCGGATGATAACTCTGAAGGTGGACTTTTTAGGCATAGATGCGGTTGGATGGCGGTCTATGTACTTTGTCGTAATGCCCAATTAAATCTCACTATATTTATCATATCATGTACATGCATTGTTATGCCTTTCTCTATTTGTCAATTGCCCGACTGTAATTTGTTCACCCAACATGCTTTTATCTTATGGGAGAGACACCTCTAGTGAACTGTGGACCCCGGTCCTATTCTTTACATAGCATACAATCTACTGCAATTGTGTTTTACTATTTTCTTGCAAACAATCATCTTCCACTCGATACATTTAATCCTTTGTTACAGCAAGCCGGTGAGATTGACAACCTCACTGTTTCGTTAGGGCAAAGTACTTTGGTTTTGTTGTGCAGATTCCACGTTGGCGCCGGAATCCCTGTTGTTGCGCCGCATCACATTTCGCCACCATCAACCTTCAACGTGCTTCTTGGCTCCTACTGGTTCGATTAAACCTTGGTTTCTTTCTGAGGGAAAACTTGCTACTGTGCGCATCATACCTTCTTCTTGGGGTTCCCAACGAACGTGTGAGTTACACGCCATCATCGGTGTCAGGCTAGGAAGAAGGGCGCCACCCGACTCGGGCCAGCTATGGTGTCGGGGTCGAGGAGGAGGAGGATGAAGAGGAGGGGGCATGGAAAAAAGTGGAGGCATGGAGGATGCATGGAGGAAAGGGAGGAGGAGGAATGGAGGAGGAGGAGGCATTGAGGAAAGGGTGGATAAGGTGGAGTTAGGGGGGGCGGGTAGGTGGCTTCCTTGATTTTTTGAAAACATGGCAGCGGTGCACCACAACATTTTTAAATTTTTCCAGCAAAATCTAAAACCTATGAAAACTCCTATTTCCTTTTTGATTTTGAGAAATCTAAAAAAATGGTAAATGGTCGTAAGCCATTGAAATTAGATGTACCTTATGTTGTAGATACATTTTCATATAAAAACTTTTTCATCGAAAACGAAACATGGCGCCATTTTGTACAATATGTCAAAATTCATGTTTCTTAATTTTTCTAAAAGCTAGAACACATAGCATATGGCCATCTCGAAGGATTTTATTTTTTGAAATTAATAACATTTTTTTCAAAACTTAAAAAACGATCCATGGGGAGGGGAGGGGAGGATCTTGGTGCGCTACTGGTAAGTGCGGTGCGGACCAAAAATTCCCAGCCCCCCCCCCCCCCCCGCCCGCCACACGTAGGTGCGCTACTAATATATGCAACAAAGTGCGCCACTGATATGTCTGGGGAGGGGGTCAACTAGGCCCATGAATAGCACTAGCACATCTTTAACCCTAGTGCGCCAATGCTAATGGGCTAGCGTGGCGCACGTCTTATTGGTACACCAGTAGCACTATGCGCCACTGCTAGCAATCTTGGGGCTAGGTATTTTCCTAGTAGTGACATAACAACATATCTAGGAATATGTGGTTATGTCGTGTTCTTTTGCGGGGTTTGGTATGTGCGAGACATTTTCGACCGACAACCGACACGTTTCCTATGTCCAACATATGCGATTTTCCGGGCCGCAGGATGCGGGGTGTGCTAGATTTGGTCTTAGCAAGCTGGGAACTAAGTTTGTTCTTAGTAAGTCATACACAATTTAATTGCATCGTGATTCATGCCTAAGTGGTAAACTAAAAAGTTTGAGCTACAAGTAGGGTTGCAACTAAGTTATTTTTCACTAGCAAGTGAGGATGTAACCAAGGAAAATACACCAGCTATTACATTTGCTTAGTGATTCGTGCTAGTCATGTTAGTTCTTAGTCTCGGTGGACTGAGAACTAGTCACACCTTTTATTAATTTTGATAATAATTACCCACATTGCATGTTTTTTTTTTGGTTTTTGGTAAATTAATATCGTACATCTTTATGTCATGACATCAATTGTGTCAACATTAGGTTGTTGTTGGTTTGCAAAGCTAGCTCTCAATCTAGATGATGTGACGCATCTACACTTCAAAAGCTATTGAACTTGAAAGGAGGTGAGATACTTGCCTTGCTCATTCCCCCTCCCTCCAGCTCTCACCTCGCTACAGTAACTGGTCGATCCCCTTTCTTCTCCGGGCCGATCCGAAGCCTCTCCGCCGGAATAGCCGGCCGGAGACGGTGGAGGTGGTGTGCCGGAGTAGTCTAGGTGTAGTCTAGGTCCTCTCCCCTTCTAGTTTTTACGATTACCCTTGTGGATCTTGGCGTGATGCCAGTAGTTTGGAGAGGGGTTCACGATCTGTTCGGCCAGATCTGGCACAAGCTAGGCTTCCTCTTCGTCGTGTGGTCGCTCCAGTGGTCGGAGCTGCTCGTGAGGAAGAGGAACACCGTCTCCTTTAATAAAGCCGGTGGTGTTCTTGCTAGGGACGGTCTGAGAAGAGGGAGCTGCAGCTCTTCTCTGCCTCTGTCCCGCCGTGGTGGCGAGGGGAGGCGGAAGGGGGAGGCTTCGTTCTTCCTCGAGCGGTTCCTGATTCGGTGGCGGCGGATCATCATCGACATGTGCATCCAAGCTAGAGGCATCTTTGCCTCTGCTATCTATGGCCGGTGCGGCGACCAATCTTCGACAACCTCCAGGATGGAGGCTCTACTTCGTCCTCACTGCTGGATCTCGGCGCCTTGTAACCACCAAGTGGTTCGTCCCCGGTGATCTCCAGGTGTCTGGCGGCGCCGGATTGGCGCCGGATTGGCGCCGGAATGGGGTGTTTAGGCGCTTGCGCCCCATTCCTCGGCGGCGACGCCTTGAGGACGCCGGCGTCTGGTGGCGGAGACTTCCCAGGACTCGATTGCTTTTGTATCTTTAGTTCTAGGGTGGTTTTTGAAATTTGGCAGGTCTTATCTTCTAATATTTGGTTCTTTTGTGCGAGTGATGTAAAAGGTTCTGCATGCATATTTGTAACCTGCCATGTGGTTTAATGGAAGAAAAAAAACTTGAAAGGATCACCTATATCAAAATCTATTTTGTCGGTTTGTTTGGATGCAATCTTCAAAACTATACCATGACTGGTATGTTGGGATGTCATTTTCCTCTTGGGCAATCTTTGAAGAAAATAAGCAGTGCAACGGTAGCCCGCAAGAACAGTGCTGTGGTGTTGCGACATTTGTGGCTGAACGTCGACTTACCGAGAGAGTACTTGATAATAAAACTACTCCCGCCATCTACAGAAGGATATAAATTTTGACAAAGTTGAGATAAACTTCTGTGGATAGAGAGAGTATGATAAATCGGAGTGTTTGGGTTTTCATAAATCTGGCTGCAAGACTTTTTCTTGGCGAGCAGCCGAGCATTCTTCAACAGTAGAAAATAATTGCACAAGCACCAATCTGTTTAACGGTATTTGAGAGTATTAATTTCCGTGCATGCTTGATTGACTGCGATGCTTTTGTTTGCCGTTCTTCCGACTCGCGACATAATGCGCTGGAAGCAGAAAAACAAAAAAGTATTGCATCGCACACCATCTCGGTGTGAAATTTCCATGACAAGCTTTCAACGCAATCTGGACGATCGAATCGGACTTGCATGTGTTTCACAAATTCTGTATTTTGATTGTTTGAAAGTAGCTTATCACATGTACCACGCGATGCACTTTCGGTCGACCATCGGCTTATAAACCGCTCGTTTTTCTTCCAGCTGAGCAATGTGGTACTAATGTTACGGTATCAATAACACCGAGTCGTCCTCAAGTGCACCTTGGGCCTTATTAATCGGCCTGTTAAACAAACAATGAAATAGACGCGCCACGCCGTCTGACCCGGGCCGGAGTGGACGCTTAGCGGACCAACAATCACCCGCCAACGTGACTCTTGCCCATGGGCCATGGCCATGGCAGCTGCAGTGAAAATCATCGCAGCGTCCAATCTACACTACTTAAAAAAGAGGAACATGTTCCCTATTCTGCCCACCTCTCCACTACGACCGAGTTTTGGTCGTCAACCAACCTACCTTCGTTTCCTTCGGCGTCTCTATTGCTGGAAAGCACCGACAAGTGGGCCACCGAAACCAAGCCTCTCCATTGTGTTTCCTATCGCGCCGAGATTTCCTCGTCAAAATCCGATAGGGTTTCGCCGCCGCCCCCGTCCCCGTCCCAACCGTCGACAAGACCCGCTCCCTCGTACCGGTCATCCTCGCCGCGGACGCGTCCACTGCCCCATCCCACGATGCAGCCGCCGCGTCCCCCGTGCTCAGCTTCCTCGGTCGCTCCCCACGGGCGACCTGGGTGCCACTGTGCCAGCCCTAGCCGTTGGGAGCAGCTCCACCTCCACCCTCCTCCCTCGCCGCCGCCGCCGGGCAAAGCCCGCGCCGTGGGCGGCGGCGGGATCTCCTTCCCCGCTCGTGAGGCGGGCTGCGCTAGGCACTTCATCGAACGGAGGCAGGGGCCGGCGCTCGACTTTGGCGCAGGACGGCGCTGCTTTGGCGAGGAGGTGCAGGGCGTGGCTGAGGCGCGGGGATCGCTGCGGTGGGGCCTGATCCGGGCTTCGGCGGGTCTGCGTCCGGGCGACGTCGTCGCGGCACGGGCTCCAGCCGGAGTGGCAGTTGGCGGCCGGATTTGCTGCCTCCTGCAGCGGTCTGGCCGGGACGAGCAACTCCGGCGAGTGGTGGGCGTTTGGTGGTCGGCAAGGAGGTCCCCTGCTCGGCTGGTCGCGCCTTCTGCTGCGAGAAGGTAAGCATGATCTATACATGGATGCGGTGTAGGTTTCCTTCATGCTCTTGGTGTATGTCTTCATCGTCGTTGCTGATGCTTGTATCAAGTGAGCACAATAACCCTCGACTTGTCAGGAAACAGATGGTAGATTAGATCGATTTCAGAAAACTTGTACACTAGGTACTGCTGCACTGGTTCTGGACAATTTAAAACGGACTTAGACGTAAAACTGGCTCTAAACTGAGCATAATTCTAAGGTGGCACGAAAGGAAAAACTGCAGAGGTTTTCTATTCCTTTCTAACAACATCGAGTTTGCTCAAAATCATAGTTATATCCAATGCTTTGCTACTGCTATACTTCAACAAAAGAGATCTGTAGAGTATCATATGCTTAATTCAGATATATATTTGAAGATGCATAAATAACAGTGAAACACCAGGAAAGAGAGAAATTAAATTTGTCCGAGAAGCTCTGCTTGTTGGTTTTACTTATGGTTTAATTTTCTGTGCCAACCGTGGCCTCGAATTTGCATTGGATTGTTGAAGCCAGAGGAAAACACCTATGCTGCCTGCCCTGCATCCAGACACAGATCACAACTTTGCAACCTCCCGTGTTTGTAGAGTTCCTATGCATTTGAGGACAGAACAAGTCATACACTCTGGATGCAAGGGTTGCACCGGTGGTACTAATGATAATGTTTGTACCCAGTGACTTGACGGTTGATAAGTATAAAGAGCTGCGATTAATTACTGATACCGCTAATGTAGTTTGGGTGAAATGCGTAGCAGATTTTGTGTCCTTTTGGTTTGATAAACTGTATGCTCCTGGAAGATGCTGCATTTGATAACAACAAAGAACTTATGCTGCATTTGATAACAACGAAGAACTTGAGTTTGGTAACCTATGGGTACCTCAAAAGATCAGTTGCTATAAACAAATTGCACTATTATTATTTCAAACACCGCCAATTTTAGGCTATGTATGCAATTCAAGGGCCTTTTGATAAGCATCTTTCTACTATATTGTTGGGTATATTGTTGGGTACCAGTCAACTTGCAGAGGTGGAGGAGCTAAGAAAAGTTTTAATTGGACAATGACTCCAAGCCGTCTATTGTTCTGGCTTTGATTCAATTGAGTAATTTGTCAAGCCGAAGAGAGAAGTTCTTTGTTTTGACAATAACTTTCTGCTTTTTTTTGTTTAACATGATATTTTTTCTTACAAAAATACAATTTTCATGTTGTTTCTATTATATGCAGGTGGTGTATCAAGTTATAAAAGTCAGGTTCCCCTGGTTAGGTATCTATTGTTCATGCTATTAATTTTTTCTTTAAAGGATTAGAAGATTTCTCTTGATTATGATTTTTTTCTCTAAGCTTAACTGGTTTAACAAGAGCATACAAAGAGGGACTAATAAAGTACATATGATCAGAATCGCGGATATGATATAATGGAAACTTGCTCTCCTGTTTATTCTACAGCTATGTTTGTTGTGACTTAACATCTGTGAAATACACGCATCTAATTTACTTGCAATATCACAGTTTTTGCGGGGACAGCTCTTCTTTCTGCAACCGGTAATACACGATTAGTAGAGATAATTTACAAGGTATGCAAATATAGGTGGATTTCCTAGACTGATTTTTTTTTTTTGCTATTGCCTAATTGAGTTATGATCTCTAATTATTAGATTTTTGTTTCAGCTAGGGCTTATGGATCAACAATGTAGCTACATGAATAAACAATCCCGGATTACTCTTTTAGTAAATTTCAGAATCTAATTGTGCCTGTATTCTAAGAGGCATACTAAAATGTTACCAAAAACTAGCAAGGTGCATTCTCTATTCCCTTTTTTTATTCACAGCTTGATGTCTGATATGATATCCAACAACTTTACGTTCATGCTCTCCGAATTCTTGATCTGTTTAAACAAAAGGTACATTGGAATTATATTGGGAAATCTGAAAATCGTTCATCTATCTATTTTTCATTGCGATAATAGCACTCATGATTTCTCCATTAGGTTGGTAGTTTTAGATATGTTGTACAATGTTAAGGACCATCAGCTAATATTTTATCATACTCTCCTGTGAATGGGATTACTGGACCCTGTTTCGAATTGCAACAAATTTACCATTTCATCACTTCATGTCTCTGTTTTTAGAATAGGTAAGATCATACTATCATGTATCCACCTAAATAAAATAGGTTCTCTATATAGTTGCACGTTTTGCTGGTAGGACAAAAGCTCATCCGATTCCGCTTATAGTAAAGACTGATCCATAGCCATACAATTTTTAAAATTCTCATTTTTCTACACTACTTAAAAAGGAGGAACATGTTCCCTATTCTGCCACTATAACCCTTTCGTCGTCGTCGTCCTGCACGGGCCTGCCTGGGCCGCGTCGCCTCTTCACGCCTCCAAATGGGGGGGAGGGGATTGTACAGCCAATGGGAGATGGGGAGGGAGGGCATGGCTTCCGGCTTCGGCTCGCTGGTGGTCCATGGAAGAGTGGCAGTTCGCTGCCACGCGCGACGAAGCAGAGGGAGGCGACCTTCCCACGGTCCTGGACAAGTTTGGCGTCCTCCTGGCGCTTATGGGTGAGTGTGGAGGCCTACCCGTCCTCCCTGACATGGATATCTTGGAGATACGAGGCAACACCGTGGGGAGCGATCCCTGCATCATTTTCACGGAGGTCGTGGAACGAGCTGGCATGGATGATTGAGGACACGCCTGACCTCCTGTTCATGGAGGTGGACGGCTCGGCTCACCATAATAGAGAGGACATGGATGAGCATAAGAGGCCTCCGTGGCATGGTGGTGCTGGATGAACGTGCCGCGTACGTGACAAAGAGAGCACGATGGGGAACGAGAAATTTTCTCACATGCTGTATAGCATCTTCTTGGAAAATGCACAACTACTACAGTGATTCCGATGCAATGGTAACAAAATTTAGTTCCTGGTTCTGTTGTTCGAGTATCACTATCTGTTGTAAGTTTTAAATAGCTGGCAAGCTAGACCACCAAGGAACTGCCAGCGGTGGCAAGGTCATATTCTTCCTGGGATGTCACTGGACTGGTATCATTTTAACTCATGTTGCCCTCTTCTGTATGAAGTATAAACACTTACAAGATGTCTGGCAAAATGCCTCTACGAGGTTGTAGTTAAGAGTAGATATAGGAACATGCTGTTGGAATAGGTAAGAGAAAGGTCATGTTTGAATTATTTCAATGGACTTAAGAAACTGGTTGCACATATTTGCCCCATTTTCTTGCTTGGTGGCATTAATTTTCTCTAAACTATGACATAATGGGGTTTCCTATTGAATTTGATGCCGTATGGGACAACACAGTTATAGAAGTCGCTGGTATTAGATGGACACCGCAATGTTATTTTAAAAAAACATTATTCATATTTGTGTACCCTACCTAAGAAACAATTGAAGTGGTATAATGTTTATCATGATGGCATGGAAAATTAGGCGGTGGTGGAGGCCGTTAGGTGTCGCTGGCGGTAGGAGAAGATGATTTGGAGGCGCTCCATCGGCGTGAGGATTGAGCGTTGAGGCAAAGAGAGCCACTGAATCTCGTCGACCCTTTCTTTATCTCTCTACAGTACAAGATTTTTCTACATCTGCCAGCGCTGAGGCAAAGATTTTGTAAGGCCATCACATCGCTTGCACGGGGTGAGGCTTTATTATCTATATCTTTTTTTAAATCTAATACGTGTTTATTGATTTACTTCTACAAATTGTAGTGAAAAGTGTATAACTCTTTGCCTATCAAATGGAGACTCTAATATATATTGATTTAACTACTAACAGATTAAATATGCACCATGCCAACATATGTATTATTAAAGTTTTGGCATGATTTACTAAAATATACTTCTGCGGTAAAATCTTTATCAATATGGGCTTTGTTGGGCCATCAAATTACTTCTTGCCAAGAAGTGTTATTGACATGTTGAATATACATGCTCACATAACATTTTCTGTTTACCCATTTGAAAAACAAAGCTGCCAAATATTGTTGTATACATGGTAATAGTAAAAGTAGTTGATAGATAGTGAAGAGTATATTTAGACCACAACCGCTCTCATGCACCCGTTGCACTTCAATCTTAGAAATCATCTCATGTTTGATGGATATAAAGACCCATTAGCAGGCCGGGTTAATCTAAGCCTCATCATTGCAGAAGTCGTGGTACCTCAATGCACAACAATGTTATCTTCTAATTGCGTTTGGTATTATCATGATGTGGTACATTATGATATTTTTAATTTATTTTGAATTTTTATAGTGAGATGTGAATTATATATGTTCATTGAGAAATGAAATTTAAGGACCCGTGGCAACGCACGGGCATTTGTACTAGTGAACATAGAAGTATGGACCGAAGCTGACTGAAACATTAAGTTAAGAAGGACAGAATTACAGGACATAACTGAAGATTCGCCAAGGGTGCATGGTGCAGACCGGAGAGCGGGCACGCGTGTAGCACCACCTATCTGCCAGGATCGGCAGGCCGCACGGCCGTCGAAGAAGATGACACAAGCAAAGCGAGTCGCAACAATTAGATTTCCTGGGCTAGCCTCAACCGTCAGATGGGTGCGTGTTTATTGAGTACAAGTAACTGCGTGACTCTCTTACGCCAAAAGACCCCATCTGCCATTGTATAAGACCCGTCTCTCAACAAAAAGACCCCCTAGCGATTCCAGTGTGGTTTGAGGTAGAAAAAAAAAAGAGAAAAAAGAGGGACTGTTAGACCCTTCCCTCCCTATTCCTCGTGCCGCCTCCTCTCGCGCTCCCCTCCCCTCGTTGCCACCGCCCCCTCTAGAGCGCTCCTCCCTGCGCTGCGTGCTCCCCTTCCTCGGCGCCCTCCGTGCGGCTACGGCGGCCGCTGCTATTTCCCTCACTGCTCACTGGCAACACCGCAGGCACAGCGTCGACGGTGGCGGTGGAGATGCCCCCGGACCACCATGACACCAATGGCGACAGGGGCAAACCCTAGCGTGCAGGCGACACGTGTGGGGAGTTGAAGCGGACTAGGGCATGTGCTGGTGAAGCGGACGGCGGCCGCAGCTGGTGGACGACGGCTGCCGTCCGGCCACGGCAGTTGGTTGAGGGTTGAGGACGACGACTGCTGCCTAGCAACCATCAGCACACGCCAGCCCCGCTCCGGTCTCTGCTCAGCCAAGGCGAGCGCATCTCTTCAAGGTCACTTTCCTAAAAGCTCATATCCCGCTTTGGTGTTTGTGATTTGTCGCCATGGGATCTGGGCGGACTGGAGGTCAAGTTGGATCATGCATAGGATGTTATCTGTGTGACTGAATTGCTTCTTTTCCCTATGCAGTTGGATCTGGAGAAAGCAACGATGACTGCCTTTATGCAAAATGTAAGCTTGTAGCGCCATTCTCTTTCAGGACTTGCTATACATTTGATATGTACTTTGAACTGCATATTTCTTTCCTGACAAATTCAGCCTGCAGTTATATGAAGGTACCACTTGTATCACTGTCACTGACTGTTGTGGCTGAGCTTGAAAAGTTTGCACCCAAATATAGTGTTGCGTTGAGGTATGTTCATGCCCTCTTTTCCTCTCATGCATTTCATGGACGCCTGTTTAGTTTTTCGTGCATGGTTATAGAATATTGAGAGTAACTAAGACTTATGCCTGAGGACCGTTTGATCCAAGCTTAGGTACAGGTTTCGGTAGAAGGCTGAGATCACATGAACATAGCCAAAGATCAACTTCCTGAAGCAGGCCAGACTTTCTCTGTTTGTGATATTTGAGAATTGAACTTAAGGCTTGTATGATGCATATCCCGTTTTTATATCTAGGCACTAAAGGATGCATATTTTGGGCCTGGGAACTCTTAGGTACTCATAGGACTATATGTATAGTTGTTGCCCATATACTGGCTTTTAAGGTACCATTTTACGATGCCGATGCTTTGCTAAATTATTTAAAAACTTTGCTAAATTATTTAAAAATCGCTTATCATCAATATTGGAGTATAATCTTTTACACCAAAGAATCAACTTTGCAAGCATCTCAATCTTGTCTATTTCACCATTCACTGTTTCTACCATGTAATTCACTTAAGATTAATAAGTTGGTCCTTCTTTCTATATAGCAGACACCGGATTTCATCAACTTCACTACTGACTTCAGTTAGTCTGCTTTGTGCCTGCATAGGCTCTGAACATTTGTGGACACGCTGCTAGCATAGGTATTGCTGTTGGTGGTGGCTATACATTTTAAGGCTTGCATCAAAAGTTGTTGCCAGGAAAGAAATCCTTGATAATGATGAACATAAGGTATGGAAAAAGTGAACGCAATCCTCTTTCTTAAGACTTCAGTATTGGAATGCTATGTTTGGTTCAGGTGCTATTTTCTTTCATCGAAATGAATTGGTTGTCTGTGCGCAAAGGTTGGAGCTGAACTTTATGGAATTCCTTGAGTTATCCACTACAACTGGCCGCGAAAAATGCTGGTGTTAATGGCAGTGTGGTTACTGAAAAGGTTAGGACTTAAATATGTTCTTAATCTTAAGTGTAAATTTGTTATACAATTGCTAAGGTTTCTATTTTATTTATTGGGAACATGCTGTCATGGATGATGGACGTATATATTTGTCTACTGTATCTGAATGCTCTGGTTCCCTATTGTTGGCCAACAAGCTACTGTATCTAAATAAGAAAATTAGTTTAAAATTTCGGGATCACATTTATTGTCAACTTCTTTTTTTTGATAAAACTACACAGCTGTTGTTAATTCTCTCCTCGCCAGGAGATCAAATTATTTTTGCTGATTGGTTCCTGTCGCGGTGCTGCTTGCTTATTTTCTTTATCAGGCATTGCTTGATCAGATGATGAATGACACACTGTTGGGTGGGGCTTTTTTATATTTTGAAATAACTTTGGATTGTATTTTCATGTTTTCCTGGTTATCACCTGATTTATGTATTCTTTTATCTTCCTATTCTTGAGAGAAGGATGCATGCATTTCTTAAATTTTTTTTTGTAAGGCTGGGGTTTGTCCCTTTATTTCCTGTAAAATATAGACATATTAAAGGAAGTGATGTTTTATACTATAATTCTTGCAAAACAACCATATTTCTGGTTTGGTACTGACAAAGGATTAATTTGTCAATGCCTACAGATTGTAGACTAGGGTTTTGCTAGAAGTAGAGGGCAAGTAGATCTCGAAGGTTTCAGCCGAAAAGTACAGAGTTCGGGAGGGTTTCGTACCCAACCCGTAAGATTACAAATCTCTATCTTTCCTAATACAAACTATCTTTCCTTAACACTAAATGGGCTTCCAAGTCTTCTTATTCTTCGAGTCCTGGGCCTTTAGTAAACCCCAGGTACCATCTTTGGCAGGCCCATTGGGGATGCCTATGTCAGGTACAGACTTCAAAAATATGTGTGCAATATCTCTAAGATTTTTTACTTAAAATAGGTAGAATGTAATCTTCTTACTCTTTTATAAGATACTTGCTTATTTATTTTTTGTAGCAACCTCTCATTGTCCTTGTCCTCCAAGCAGCCCGTCGATGGAGGAAAGGCACCGGTGTAGAGGGAATGCCTATCCGGCAGCGATCTGCGTGGATCTGGAGGCGGTGCTTGGAGATAGACGGGAGGTGATACATGAATGAGTGGACGGACACAAAATTGGTATTGCGCTGTGATAGGGCCACTACTATATGGTGAGGAGGCACCTCAATGATGGCGTTTCATCCCCTTCCCTGTCACTAATAATTTGTTAACTCCTAAAATGCATTCAAAGTATTTGGCGGTATCAATTTGCATGATATTCTTTCTTCATAACTTGATGCGTACTTATTTTATTTCTTAATTTAAATTTAAACTATATAGCACAAATAGTAATTTACTGTGATTTTAAACTTCTGAACATGTCCAACAATTATCCATATTTAAGGACCGCAATAGTGCACATTTATTTCAAATAGGATTTTTTTCTTATTTTGTCTCTCAATCTCTGATTTTTAGTACATAAGTCTAGCTTTTAGATTTTCATGGGTATATTTTGTTCCATGGTAAATTTATAACATGATTGTTCCTTATTGCAACATATACTGCTACTATTGCAGCATTGAAAACTTATTTTTCTTATTTCTGTTAAATAATAAGCGAATTTCAATTAATATTCACAATTCTCTTCCACGCTATGGAACAATGCAGCATGCGTTTTATCACTGAGCTTCAAACTAGCGTTGATATCCATTTGCTAGCTTTGAGGAACTGCTTTGCACTGATTGTTATTGAGTGACGCAAACCATTCAATCAATCTAGAAAAGATTGAGCTCACACGGACCAGCTAGCAAGCACCCCCAGACTGAAACGAGATTGTTCTGCCACGGTACGGCGAGGAGCTGCCCCATGGGGCAGCCCAGCCACTAGTCTTCTTTATGGTGTTGCAACAAGTGGGTGAGCTGAGTTTGGCCAGAGAAAAATAAAGGTTCGGTTAGCACATTTGAGAACAGGTAAGTGCGAGTATACTTGTCCTATCTCAGAGCATCCCACAATAAGTGCTTCGCTTGATTTGTTTAGCTAATTTGCTCGATTTGTTTCGCCGCAGAATTCCCTCTCGTTGATTGGTTCGATGGTTGGGTGCTGGCCTTGTTTTTCATTGGTTCTCGCGTACAAACGATAAAGAGCGCCGCGCGAGGTGAACCACGCCGCCTCCACTCCTTTTCTCGAACCGCCCGCTTCTCACGCGCACGCAACCTCTCCTTGTCTCCCTTCTCCGCGTGGTTGCCATCGCCTCCGATTTCGTTTCTTCCCAGGCACATCGACGCTCTCCCCTAGACCGCCTCGTTTTACATTCTCCCTTATCTACTATCAAGGCAAAGCGCAGACGCATCGGCGGCGGTGTTACCGACGACTAGGGACGGTGGCCGTGGCTTCATAACTCTTTGACTAGAAGGGAAGCGGCCGTTGCTCGTGCTACAACGCCGACAAGGACACTGACCTGAACCGCGAACCCTCTCCTGGCGATAATCTTATGCACATCTATCTCCCCCTCTACTCCTAGCTAGGCTTTACGGGCACCCCCACGAGTCGTCGCCTATCGCCTACTGCTTGCCGGCGTGCAGCTCGTTCCCCTAGTGCTCCGCCCATGTTGCTCCTCTGGCGCTCCCCACAGGCGCGCCCCCCTATCTAAATCTCAGAGCTCATTTAGATGCAAGGCCTCCTTCGATGAATATTTCTTGGCGAAGAGCTTCTTGATGGCTGAAGTGGAGCATGTTATCAATCTAGTTACAGCGGCACCACAAAGGTGAGGAGGGTCGCTCCTCTTTTACCTCCTTCCAGCAAAGTCTCACTAGTAGGAAAAACACTATAAGGGCAGCCATAATGATAGCGGGCATCCAAAAGGGCAGCAGGTATTACTAGCAGCAGTCGCCGCCGGGCCGGGCACGCGGCTAGTAAGCGTTTATTTGCAGCGGGCGGACAGCTAGCACACGCGACTAAAGTGTGGGGCCCATAATAACACGGGAGAAAATTTTATCGGCTGCATGCCCATGTTGGTGCACGCGGCAAGTATATCATGACCAGCTGTGTGCCGCCTACTAGGCACGCTTCTACTAAGTTGTTGGCAGCATGTTCGCTGAATCTTGCGCTGCAAACTATCGGCAGGTTGGGCCATGTTCTTGTGTTGGTCTGAGCCGCATACTTTCCGTGACTTTCGTCCACGTCTAAAGGCGACATAATCCACTGGTTTTTTTTCGAAATGGGAGCAAAGCCCCAGCCTCTGCATCGAAACGATGCACGCGGCCTTTTATTTATTAATGGCAACACGAGTATCAAATATCAAGGTTTACAACTCATAGATCACAAAGGGTTGATACAAAGATCAACCAACGAAATAAGAAAAACATGGCTCGCTTATGCATCATGGAGACATTTAGTATGAAGCCAACCACCCTGGCTGAAGGCCGTACAACCGCCATCAGCCGATTGCATCCAGTATCCAAAGGTTCCCGCTGCTCCGCGAGAAGAAGGTAGGACCACATGTGAATTGATGAAGCATCCTTGTGGATAACCTGTAAGAAGTTTGGTTTTCCAACCCTATTAAAAACAACATCATTACGGCAATTCTAGATCGCCAAAACTAAATCAAAAACCCCTACATGAATGAGCACCTTAGTTTTTTTACCAATCCCATTTAACCAATTATCAAACGATTAGTAATATTAGCGAGGGAAGGAATATTAAAAGTGAAATGAACCACCCTCCAAACAAGCCGAGAGAATGAACAGGAAGTAAACAAATGATCAATTGTTTCTTTAGATCCACAAAACACGCAATCCGTACACCCATTCCACCGTCTTCTTGCAAGGTTATCCTTGATTAATAGCACCTTCTTATACAATAACCACATGAAAATCTTAATCATCAGTGGTACCTTTATGCTCCAAATATTTTTTTAAGGAAAATTGTATGCCCATTCAAGAAATCGGCATACATGGACTTTACTGAAAAATTCCCAGAAGTGTTTAAGTGCCATTTGAACTTATCCGATTCATTACTATACGTCCATAAGTTCCATAAGTTTCATAAGTCTACGAACTAAAACAATCCAAGCCACTGAATATTTGGTGCACTTTTGTCCCACCACGATACATTGTAATGAGTTAGGCCAATTTAAATAAGCCAAGTTCTTGGAATCAACAAGCTGCCTCGAGGCCGATTAAGGGAGCGATGGACGTCAAGAGATGGAGGGAAAACAGACGGAAAGAAAGTATGGTAAGTTATGAAGTTGCCCGTATGGAGAAATTTCACTATGTGGCTTCAGTCGTCGGTGTATGGCAGACAAGCATGTGCGGAGCACAGCCGCCGACAGCGAGGAACAAAGGAACACAATATTATACAAGTAGTGGAGGCAGCCACAGACAGACTGGAGGTGGCCGTAGGCTTCGACGGGTGCAGAAAACCCTAGGGATAGTTTTGTACGTCTCTATCTTTTAGGAATTTTTATGTAATATTTCTGTTTGTTAGTTTTCACATTGTTTATGCATGTAACTTGATTTTTCCTAATTTTTCCTATTAATGTAATACGTGGTTGCTTTAAGAAACGTGCACGTGCCAGCCAAAACTGTGCGAGGGTTCACAATATTATACGAGTAGTAGATGGATGTCAGGTCGAGTGATATGCATATGCTTGACCAGCAACCCAAACCAAAAAAAAAATAAGATGGATGTCAGTCTGTCACACGCTCGAGTGCTGAAAATCAGTTTAGATGGAATTTCGTATCCTCTCTCGTAAAATGACGAAACGATCATGCCAGAAGTGGTAAAATAACATGCTACTGCGAGAGACTTGTGGTTGTAGGCTTGTAGCACAGTGACTTACTACAAATATAGCATTTCCCTGCAAATAAAATCAACGAAAGTGCAAAAAAAATTGCAACCACTCCATGTCGGAGTGTTAGAGTTACATGGACATGTGAACAGACTATACTATTCGAACATGCATGTGAAACAACATTGCTTGTTTGTTTGTTTAACAATTGTTTAGTTGCTCACCACGTGTACCACATGGTGTCAGCACAGTCCCTGAACCGGTATATAAGCTGGTGCGTTTTCTTTTCCTAAAGCGATGTGGTACTAAAAAAAGAAGTACAACTGTACAGAATCCGGAAAGCGTGCGGAGCACCATAAAGTTTGGGCCTTTCGTCTAGCCTAACAGGCCGACCATGAAGCCTCAGCGTTAGCCCAGCCCGCACTGGACGTCGCGAGGGCCCGCCATAGTGTGTGCGTCCGTGCGAGTTAATTAAGCTTCTAGGGAAAACTAGCACAATACCCGTGCGTTACTACGGATATGTCTGATGTGTTGATTTTTCTAATTAAAACATGTTCATGAGAATTTGCTTTGCTCAGCTAGGTTTTCTTGATAGGTTTGCTTGATATGTATGTTCTAAATTTTTCATATTTGGTTGCCTTAGCTCTACCATTACCGTGCCTGAATTTAGTACCGCCAAAATCTCGATGCATGCATTATGTATTTCCACTACAGGAATGGCGCAAGGCACCGACGGCTTGCTGATACACCGACGGCCAAAAGTCGGGGCCGTCGGCTTATGGCACGGCCAGGCCAGGCCGCCAAGAGAGCCGTCGGCGTAGCGACGCCCTCGACGTAGGCAACGCTACACCGATGGCTACCCTCGACGTACTCCGGGCCGTCGGCGTAGGGCTGGACACGCGCCCCTCCAAAGCTAGGCCGTGATGGCGTTGTCACAACGTTAGAGCTATGCTGAGGGTTACCCTCGACATAGCCTCCTCCCCATTTTTTAATCTACGCCGATGGCCACACTGGGTGTAGCCTTCAACTTTTTTCCCTCCACCCCCCTCTCCCCCCGTGGGTCGCCTTTTTAAGTTTCAACTGAATGACAAAAAATGATATAAAAAATTCAAAAATAAAATCGTTTGAGATTCATGTATGTTACGCAACTTACTATTAGGAGAAATTAACAAATTTGAATTTTAAATTTTTTTGCAGAAAAAGTTTATTTCTCGGAAGATTCGCTCGGATTTACCCGATTGGCATTTTCTGAGATTCACAAAATTTCAAATGGAAATATGAAAGCAGGAAGATTTTATTTTTTGCTAGAAATTCAGGATTTTATATTTTTTTATTTTCTTAAAAATAATTAAATTAATAATTACATCATGTGCATTAATATTATTATTAATTAACCATTGATGCTTATTTAAATAATTGATTAAAATTCAAAATAATAAAGAGTCATCATACCATGGTCTAAGGGTTAGTAGCCTACGCCGAGGGCTTCCAGCCGTCGGTGTCTTGGGCCATTCCTGTAGTGTTCTATCCTTGCAACCATATGTCGTCGGCGTTGAATGAAATGCACCTCCGGACTTTTCCATACCGTGAGGCCTCGCCATGTCCGCCAGTCTTCATTTTCGTGAGAAGTAGATTTTTTCGATCTAGGAGTCATTTCATTCTTAACTGAACACAAATATTTTGAGAAGTCCTTCCATACGTCAAATAAACTTCAAAAATATTAGTACCTCTAATCTAAATTTATTATCGTATAGGTTTATTAAACACGTGACAACTAATTTAGATCGAAGGGAGTAGATTTCTTTGTAGAATATTGCCTAAAATCTATTTAGGTTCATTAACACGTGACAACTAATTTAGATCGAGACTTTGTTTTGAGAAAGTGCATCAACTTACCCTTGGATCGGTTATGAAGGTAGGTGATGGTCAGTCGTGTGGCTTGTTCCTCCTTTTTTTACCAAACTCGTAGATGCAGCTCAAATGCGAATATGCCTATAGTAGATTCTTTTTTTTGTCTTGATGGATCGGCCTGCGCTGTTGGCTAATCTATTTGGAACTCTTTTGAAATTTTTTGATCTGTGGTCGATAGGTAGCTTGCAAGTTTTGATCTCTTGGCCCCTAACCAGTACTTCGATCAGATTAGTCCAGCTTCCGTGAGGAACGTTTTTTTCACGTCCGCCTAAGTACTAAACGAAAGAGTGTTGAACTTATGTTGTCGATTGGGGAGCACTACTATCAAACTTATGGTCTCATGCTATGTACTGTGCTTGGGATTTTGCGTATAATACACGGTCTTCAGTATACTTATATAGACCGAACTCCTTTTGGTTACGTCGCTAGTTCAATAGGTTCTAGGATCGGAACGAGAATCGACACCAACTCTGATCCAGTGATTGATTCAGCCAGCCAGGAATACGAAATTCGTATGTATCCATCTCCGGATCCGACTCCAACACGAACAGCAGGTACGAGTCACGGTAGGAAAATATTGTCCAAACGATCTAGGTGCGAGTTGGGTCGTTATTTTTTTGTTTTGGCCCATATAAAACTGGCCCAAGTGTGACACCAGGCAGTCACCTATTGCAATTTAATAGTAAAGATAATGTAATCACAGCTGAGAAAAGTTTCCGAGTTTCAAAACCATGTCTTGAATGGCTAACACAGCAGGACGATGGTGAACGAGCGAAACTCTCCCCATGGTTAGCCAAAACAAAATTTGAACAAGTGTAACTCAAAAAAAAAAGTCAACACTAAATTTGACTGGCAAAATTTAATCGGCAGAAATGTCGCTGGTGTAGAGAAACAGGACACAACGGTGTGTGGTATGAAAAAATGTGACTTATGAGCGACTGGCAATTAACATGTGACTAGTCGCTAGAACAACTAATCACCACAACTTAATCATCTGGGAGACTGGATCTAACACATGTGCACAGCCTTAGCTAGCTTAGCTTGACGCCCATTTCGCATAAATTTTGTTCGCTGGTAGTTGTAACATTCTATCTCATCCATCATAAGAGCAGCAAACTATCGTCAAAGATATAACAACCGTAGATTGGAATAGAGCGACCTGAAATCACACCAACGAATACGAAAATCGACCGGATCCCAAGCGATCTAGTGGGAACATGACTCACCATCCGGAAAAAGACCCTGCATGCAACCTAAACGCGCCACCGGAGGAAAGATAGGGCGGCGGCTTATTCCAACTTCTAGATGTCGCTGCCTCACCATCCGAAAAAAGACCCTGAATGCAACCTAAACAATGAACGAGAGCCCTCCGGCCGACGGGAGGCCGTGATCTACCACACCTCCAATCACGGGCGGAGTTGGAGCTTAAGTCACCCTGATGCACCACTAACATGGTCTAAAATTTTCAGACAATAGTCTACCATATAATGGTTTGCTTCATAACTCTTTTACTAGATTATATGACATAATAAAAGGCAATGTACAAATGCCTACTGCAATAGTAAAACTTGTGGAAATATTATTTGGAAAAGATGTCTTGCATTCAAAGTTTCAAAATACATAATCAAACAGCGGGCTCAATATCCCGCAAGCTAAGAAGTAGAGTGTTTCTAGTGGAACATAATAGAAGGTTTTAGCAAATTCGATCTGTGTCAAGGCCATGAAATACCAAACGCCTCAATTATTGATGATTTTATTTATTTGTTTCTTTACAATTTTTTTCAAAACAAATGGTACAAAATATGTTGCACCTTTTTTTAAGGCTCAGTGATAGTTCGTACGTTAGAAAAGCTATATCCATCCAATTTAGCTCAACGCGATGGTTATTAGGTTGTGGCATAACCCTGTTGCGCATCGCGCACTCCCGTGCTTTAGTTGGGTTGGCATGATGCTTTTTTGGGCAGGCATGTCCTCTTTCATTTCTTCTTCTTCGCAATGACATGACTTGGCATTCCACACTCATTCCTCTTTCCCTGCTTCTTATCTTTTCGACGGGTATTTCTTCTTGCCCCATTCTCCCTAGTGCTGATCAAAATTGTGGCGGTTGTTTTCTTCTCCTCTTCCGTCGATGGCAGCTGCAGGTATGTGTATTTCGCCCCAACTATGGAATCGTTTTGATGATATTCGATCTCAAACCCTAATTCTGTTAGTTTCGTCTTCGTGTTGGCCGCCAATACCGCACACCGCATGACTAGGGTCTATGAATTATACCTTTGCAGCTTATAGCATGATTCTGAATCATGTAGTATTGTAGTTGCCTCCATGGCTATTAAGGTTACATCTCGTGTACCATGTGAAAAGGAATACACCTCTTAAATTTTCATTTTCTCCATACCTTGATGTAAGTTTGGTTCTGGTAACAATATCATGTCTGGAACATGTACTTTTATTTCTTAATAGTGGTTCCTTCTCTTTTTTTGTGGCAGAGCAAACTAATAAAGGCATATGTTGTGTATGCCAAAAATTCTCGCGTTGGGGAATATCGAGGATTAATTCTGAAGTCAGCCTTTCAAATATTGATCTTGTATAATTCATTTACTTATTATATCAACTTTTTTCTCGCAACTTTTGATAGTAGTTAGCAGTAGTTATTTGTAACAATGCACTTGTATTTTCTTTTTCTTGCAAGCAGATGCATTCCCTATAGTGAAGTCCAACAATTGGCTTGTTGCTTGTGTGAAAATTTGTTCACTTCAGTTCAGCTAACTTCTTCGACTCTCCTGACCTAACAATCAAAAATTCCAAAGAAACAAAATTCTCAATAACCTTGATCATGTTCATCCATGACTTGGTACATGCTAGTCTAACTGCATTAATATATTGGCCAGGTTCGAAATTTGCACATATCAAGGAGCTAAACGCACAATGCAAGGACTTATTCAGCTCCTCCCCTGCCTCCAAGGCTCAAAACCACCGAAGGTGGAGCGGACCGATGGCATGAGCGGCGAAGGGGACGGAACCCCTAGATGGATTTATTTTGGCCGCCTTCCAATGGCCTCTTTTTCCTGGACTCTAATTAAGATCAATTGGAGAACGGGCCGTCGGTCCGTTGGTTAGCTCTGCGGGAGCGCAGGCTGCCGGGCAGTGTTCGAGACCTGGTACTCCCGCTGTGCACTCATGGAGTTTCTTCTATAAAAAAAAGCCAACAGGTGCTAGTGTCTAGGTTGGTCTCATTTTAAAAAAAAAAATAAGATCAATTGAACCAGCACAACTTTGAACTCGCAAGTATGGTAGTAGTAATTAACTCTCACGAGAATTAAGTGCATATAGCAATCAATCATTTTGTGACACGTACTAGTACTATGTTTTCTCCGTGCGTGTGTGCTGGTTTTCCGTGCAGACCAAGCGATTGAGAGTGTATATATCTGTTTAAGGTGACATGTCACCTTTACATACCTTCACCAAACAAAAGAACCTTAAGAGCATCCATGCGCTGCAAAACGTTTACACATAATAGTTGCATATGCCACAAGTTTATCCAAACTTATGCGTGTAACATAACATTCCTCCCACTCTGCTTTGATCAACATTTTCTTTGTAGAAGACTGCGTTGCTAATCGTAAAGTGCAAGAAAATAACTCGGAAAGTAGAACAGCTGGCTGCTGGCTTCTTGTCACTATCCTATCGCTCCACCGGCTCGGAGATCCGCCACAGCAACCGTCCATGTCCATCTATTGATATTGATCCATCACATCAGCACATCACCAATCGAACAGCTAGCTAAATTTAGTTTCACTACACAATTGAATTTGAGTTCGACGAATTATTGCCTAGAATATAGGTTTATTCGAACTAGTCTGTTGTCTTAATAAATGATTTCGTCTTTACGCACGATGAGAACTATAATAGAGACTCTGGAATGAATTACCGTGAGATTTAGGGACTATATGGAGATGCGAGACGTGGAAAAACAATATTTTAGCAGTGATGCATGTGCAAAATAGAAAATTACTTAGTGGAACTGAGATAACACATCACTCCATTTTATATTAGTTATCGCTCATTTAGTACAAAGCTATAGTAAATCAGTGATACCTAATATCAAACGGATGAACTAGGTAGAATGAGATATTTGTAGCAATTTCAGCGTGTGAGTTACATGCATGTTGTTTCGAGTAATTTATAATAGGTTATATTTCTCTCATTTCTGAAATTATATATAGTAGTCCTTCAGTTTCATATTAGAGCTACTTTGATTCATAGGATTTGTATAGAAATTGTGTAGGATTTTAATCATATGAAAAAAAATTGTACATAGGTTGTTTGATTTATAGAACATAACCTATAGAAAGTAAGAGCGTAGTTCTCAAGGAATCTTGTACTACCTTTGTCTATAAATAGACCTCTGAGATTTATCTAAATTTAGATGTATCTACACGCTATTTAGTCTCTATATACATCCAGATTTAGACAAACCTCAGATATCTATTTATAAACAGAGGGAGTAGTATAAATCCTATAGAAAAAAATGTTAGGTCATATACATAATGAAAAATTTCTTTACTAGAATGAAACACAATTTATGTTTTCATACGATTCAAATAGGCATAACATCTTAATTCTATGCTTTTTCTATTCCTATATTTTTTATATCCTATAAATCAAAGGAGCTCTTAGTATTGATGGTTTAGTTGTATCTATTCACACTTCCAGCAGATACAACCAAATCAGCGATAAAGATCAGAGAAAGTAGTATATACAACTGCAACCAATTGTTTTTATAAAACAATATAGAAAATGCTAAATGGCAACTGCAACCAATTGTCCCTTTTGTAAAAAAATATAGAAAATGCTAAATATGTCAGGATGCGAAAAAGGCAATTCTGATTTCTTGTTTGGTCAGACAGGGTAGAAAAAGATTGGGAGGCAATCAGCGTGCATGCGATCTGCACAGGGGTTCGTTGCGGCGTCACCTTTCCCGCCGTCGCGTCGCGCGCACCCACCCGCCCCGCCTCCCTTCACTCCCAAGCCATCCCCGACGACCCAACCAACGTGCACCTTCCACGCGATCGCCGCTCACTTCCATGGATGTACTCCTACTACATATATACTCTCCTCCTCCAGATCCGGCAAACTCAGCAGCAGCAGCAGCACACGGAGCTTCAGCCACAGATCGCATTGCCAACTACTCGTCGAGAAACTGCATCATGGCGCTGCAGCTTCGGCCATGGCGCCGCCTGCTCGTGCTCGCCGCCCTCCTGGCTGCCGCCGCGGCGCAGACGTCTCCCACAGCGGCGCCGGTGCCGCCTGTTCCCGTACCAGTGCCGACAGCGCCGGCCCAAGCTCCTCCCGTGCCGGTGACGCCCGCTCCCACCACCACCCCCGTCGCGCCGGTCAAGCCGCCTCCGGCAGTCGCGCCGGTTAAACCGCCTCCGGTCGTCGCACCCGTGTCCGCGCCGCCGCCTGTTGTCACGCCCCCGCCTATCACTCCCCCGCCTGTCACTCCTCCGCCGGTGACGCCACCGCCTGTCGTACCCCCGCCTGTCTCCGCGCCTCCTCCCGTGACGCCTCCACCGGCGACACTGCCGCCCGCGGTTTCCCCGGCCCAAGCGCCCGCGGTGCTGCCCCCAGTTGCCGCGACTCCGCCCGCAGCCTTGGCACCCGCCGTGCTGCCTCCCGCCGAGGCCCCGTCCAAGAGCAAGAACAAGCACAAGAGGAAGAAGAGCGGCAAGAAGAAGGCGCCCGCCCCTGCTCCCGAGCCACTCAGCCCGCCGGCGCCCGTCGCGCCAGAGCCCACCGTGGAGGACGTGTCCGGCCCGGCACCCTCCGCAAACGATCTGGTATGTAACGCGTCTCAATCAACTGTTCCTTCTTTCTTACCGACAAAACGAATGAATCATTAATGGAAGATCAACTCATGTCAAATGTTTTTGAATCTGTTCTTGGTGCAGAGCGGGAGCAGCCGGCAGTTCGTGCAATGGGGTTTTGTGGTTCAGACTGCCATGGTTGCGCTTTTGCTGTCAGTAGCGTGGTGAAAGTGAAGCATATATAGAGATCCATTCATTCATCCGTCCGTCCAATTTACTCTGTATCGCACCCCATGATTCGATCTTTCCTCTGGCTGCTTGTAGGGAATCGTGATTCGTTTGCGGCTTGTAATAAACAGTGTTTTTGCGTGTTTTGCATGTGTTTTTTTTTTTCTGAATTGAATACCGGCAGTGTCTTTTTAGTTAGAACGAATGGAAGTGAAATGAAATGGTGCGTCGTCCGCCCGTATCTTCGCATATGCAGCCTTGAATTGTTCAGGAAAAATGAATAGGTCGAGGAGCCAAATCAGCAAGGATCACGCTCTTTCCAAATCAACAATACTGATCAAAATCACGTATCTAAATAATATTATGGAAAAACTAATTAAATATTTAGCGAGAATAAATTTTGAAGAAGTAATCTTTTTAAATCATAAATAGTCTAATGATTGTACCACTAGGTGGAAGAGAGGGTACAAAGTTAAAGAAGGATTTCCTTTCATTTGACTTGTTTCAGCTATTTAGAGGGCGATTCTTTGGACGTGATTTCCCTAAATCCAAAATTCTGAAGACATATGGGACCTCATTTTCAAAGGGTTGCTGCTCGATGTAGAGAAAAACTGCCAAACTTGGGATATTCATTTAGGCAGAGTAATTAGCTTTCACATATGATAGTTTTCTTCACCAGCACTTCATCCCTATATGCTACATTTGGTCTTTTCAAACTCCTACCGAGCATTTGAAATGTTAGTCTATTATATTCTCATGTATAATATTGTCCATTGTCAATTTACTCTCCAATCTTACTTCATTTCCCGTTTTAAAATATCTTTTAGCCGCATATATAAAGAGGGGCGCGCCCTCGTCTTCCTCGTCCTCTCCTCCATACAAATCCTAGCCACCACAACCTCCACCGTAGCGCCGCCTCACTTTTCCTGCGACGCAACCAGCTCCGCGAGGTACTCCATGGTGGCCTGCGAGGTGGTAGAGGCCGCGGGCGTGGCCGCCGCAGCTGGGGCCGCCCAGGTGGAGCAGCTACGGCCCCACGTTCGCCGCCGTCGTCTTCGCAGGAGGTCCGGTGCTTTGAGTTCCTCCTCCGCATCAACCAGGACCCCACTCCCCCTGCCGGTATCAAGCAGCTCCCGAAAAAATTCACCAAGTTCGTCGACGGAGTCGAGCCGTCCAAGTTGCAGATACGGGAGGCCAGCTGCAACTTTTGCCGGCGGCCTGTCGAGGACTTGTTCGATGGGCAAGGCAAAATGTACCTGCACACTTGGTGGGACAAGTTCGTCCGCGACCTCGATCTCGAGCCCGGCTGCCATCTCACCTTCCTCTACGAGGGGGATGGCGTGATGATCGTCAAAGTGTTCGACAACATATCCTGCCGCAGGCACTACCACACCGGCGAGTCCGGCTCGGACACCGACAGTTTGAACTGTTAGAGTATTCTTTTTTTACAACGAAGATGGCCACGTGCCAATTGAAGCCATTAGTGGAGGTTTCTGTATGTTCCCCCTTTGTACAAACAACATGGCCAGCTGAATTTTTCAGTTTGGGTGATTAAGAGTGTCCGAGAGTGTTCTTTCTTGGCAGCGAACATAAGAAACCTGCGTGGCCAACACTAGTTAAGTTTCCTCATTTTGCAATGTTTTAACCATGTTCCAAACTATGTATTAGTTTGTGTAATGTTTGTATCTATGTTTAAATGAAAAAGGAAAAAAAAAGTAGAAAAAAATACGTCGGGCCGCTCGGGCACCCTGGCAAACGGACGCGCGGGAAAAAACGACCATTTCCTGTCCGCGAGGCGATGGAAATGGACGCGCGCGAACAATTTAGACGTCTATTTTGCGTCGCCCCGTTAGAGATAACCTTAGCCTGAAGAATCTTGGAAACCACAACCACAACAGGTTGCCACATGATGCACGGCTCCGTTAGAGATACCCTTAGAGCATCTCCAGTCACGTCCCCCAAACCGTCCCCCAAACGATGCCGAATTGAGCATTGGAGGACATGTTTTGTTCGTGCCGCGTTTAGGGGACGGCGCTCCACAGTCGCGTCCCCAAAACAAAATTTCGAAAATTTAAAACTCGAGCGAGATTCAATTAAATTCATCCAAACTTGGCATATATTACATAGATTCGAACGAGATTCGACTAAATTTAAACTAAACATAATCTAGAAGTACTTGCGGTGGCTGATGGCGCGTGATGCACACGTCCGTTGGGAACCCCAAGAGGAAGGTGTGATGCGCACAGCAGTAAGTTTTCCCTCAGAAAAAAACCAAGGTTATCGAACCAGTATGAGATGAAGGCCACGTGAAGGTTGTTGGTGGAGGAGTGTAGTGCGGCGCAACACCAGGGCTTCCGGCGCCAACGTGGAACCTGCACAACACTATCAAAATACTTTGCCCCAACTTAACAGTGAGGTTGTCAATCTCACCGGCTTGCTGAAAACAAAGGATTAAACGTATGGTGTGGAGAATGATGTTTATTTCCGAAGAACAACAGAGAACAGAGATTGCAGTAGATTGTATTTCAGATATAAAAGAATGGACCGGGGTCCATAGTTCACTAGTGGTGTCTCTACAACAAGATAAATAACATGTTGGGTGAACAAATTACAGTTGGGCAATTGACAGAATAGAGATGCACATACATATCATGATGACTACTATGAGATTTAATTAGGGCATTACGACAAAGAACATAGACCGCCATCCAGCATGCATCTATGCCTAAAAAGTCCACCTTCAGGTTAGCATCCGCACCCTTTCCAGTATTAAGTTGCAAATAACAGACAATTGCATTAAGTATGATGCGTAATGTAATCAACACAAATATCCTTAGACAAAGCATTGATGTTTTATCCCTATTGGCAACAGCAGATCCACAACCTTAGAACTTTCTGTCACTGTCCCAGATTCAATGGAGGCATGAACCCACTATCGAGCATAAATACTCCCTCTTGGACAGACATGAATTTTCTGCGCAGAAACAGATTTTTCTGAGGTTTAAAGTAAAGCGGTTTTTCTGTCACTGTAAAGCTAAGAAAACCAGTGTTCAGAAAAATCACTGATTTTTTTGATTCTTCTACAGAGAGAAAAACTTGAATTCGTGACAGACAAGAAATCTGTTTCTGCGCAGAAATCAAAATCTAGTATCAACCTTCTATTAGAGACTTTACTTGGCACAATAACATGACAAGGAGAGGTTGCTACAGTAGTAACAACTTCCAAGACTCAACAAAACAGTAGTAAAAATAAAAACAAAAATATCATGGGTTATCTTCCAAGAAGTGCTTTTTCTTTAACGCCTTTCAGCTAGGCGCAGAAAGTGCAAATCAAGTATTATCAAGAGAAGAAGCATCAACATCATAATTTGTTCTAATAAGAGAATCAAAAGGCATCTTCATTCTCTTTCTAGGGAAGTGTTCCATACTTTTCTTAAGAGGGAATTGATGCTTAATATTTCCTTCTTTCATATCAATAATAGCACCAACAATTCGAAAAAAGGGTCTTCCCAAAACAATATGACAAGATGCATTGCATTCAATATCCAAGACAACAAAATCAACGGGGACAAGGTTATTGTTAACCGTAATGTGAACATTATCAATCCTCCCCAAAGGTCTCTTTATAGAATTATCAGCAAGATTAACATCCAAATAACAATTTTTCAATGGTGGCAAGTCAAGCATATCATAAAGTTTCTTAGGCATAACAGAAATACTTGCACCAAGATCACATATAGCATTACAATGAAAATCATTGACTTTCATCTTAATGATGGGCTCCCAACCATCTTCCAACTTCCTAGGAATAGAAGCTTCAAGTTTTAATTTCTCTTCCCTAGCTTTAATGAGAGCATTTGTAATATGTTTTGTAAAGGCTAAATTTATAGCACTAGCATTAGGACTTCTAGCAAGTTTTGTAAGAACTTAATAACTTCAGAAATATGACAACTATCAAAATCTAAACCATTATGATCTACAGCATTCTGAAAAATTTCAGCACTTTTATCACAAACAGTTTTAGCAGTTTCAGGCAATTTTGCACGCTTTGTACTAGGAGTAGAAACATTGCCAACACCAATTATTTTACCATTGATAGTAGGAGGTTTAGCAACATGTGAAGCATCAACATTACTAGTGGTGGTAATAGTCCAAACTTTAGCTACATTATTCTCTTTAGCAAGCTTTTCTTTTTCTTTTCTTTCCCACCTAGCATGCAATTTAGCCATCATTCTAATATTATCATTAATTCGAACTTGGATAGCGTTTGCTGTAGCAAATGACTTAATATATTTATCTTCATTAGGCATAACTTTCAATTTTAAAAGATCAACATCAGCAGCAAGACTATCAACCTTAGAAGCAAGAACATCAATTTTACCAAGCTTTTCCTCAACAGATTTATTAAAAGTAGTTTGTGTACTAATAAATTCTTTAAGCATGACTTCAAGACCAGAGTGTGTACTCCTACTATTGTTGTAAGAATTACCATAAGAATGACCATTAGAATTACCATTGTTAGGAGCATATGGCCTATAGTTGTTACCAAAATTATTCCTATAAGCATTGTTGTTGAAATTATTATTTTTAATGAAGTTCACATCAACATGCTCTTCTTGAGCAACCAATGAAGCTAAAGGAACATTATTAGGATCAACATGAGATCTACCATTAACAAGCATAGACATAATAATATCAATCTTATCACTCAAAGAAGATGTTTCTTCAACAGAATTTACCTTCTTACCTTGAGGAGTTCTTTCAGTATGCCATTCAGAGTAATTGATCATCATATCATCAAGAAGATTTGTTGCAGTATCCAAAGTAATGGACATAAAAGTACCTCCAGCAGCTGAATCCAATAGGTTCCTCGAAGAAAAATTCAATCCTGCATAAAAGGTTTGGATGATCATCCAAGTAGTTAGTCCATGGGTAGGGCAATTCTTTACCAAAGATTTTATTCTCTCCCATGCTTGGGCAACATGTTCATTATCCAATTGCTTAAAATTCATAATGCTACTTCTCAAAGATAAAATCTTAGCAGGAGGATAATATTTTCCAATAAAAGCATCTTTACATTTAATCCATGAATCAATACTATTTTTAGGCAAAGATAGCAACCAATCTTTAGCTCTTCCTCTTAAGGAGAAAGGAAACAGTTTCAGTTTTATAATATCCCCATCTATATCCTTATACTTTTGCATTTCACAAAGTTCAACAAAATTATTAAGATGGGCAGCAGCATCATCAGTACTAACACCATAAAATTACTCTCTCATAACAAGATTTAGTAAAGCAGGTTTAATTTCATAAAATTCTGCTGCAGTAGCAGGTGGAGCAATAGGAGTGCATATAAAATCATTATTATTGGTGCTAGTGAAATCACACAACTTAGTATTCTCAGGAGTATTCATTTTAACAGTAATAAAAATAAACTAAGCAAACCGAATTAAATAAGTAAAAACAAGTAACTAATTTTTGTGTGTTTTTGATATAAGAAAGCAAACAAGACAGAAAATAAAATAAAGTAAAGCAAGACAATAAACAAAGTAAAGAGATTGGATGTGAGAGACTCCCCTTGCAACGTGTCTTGATCTCCCCGGCAACGGCGCCAGAAAACAGTTTTGATGGCACGTGATGCACACGTCCATTGGGAACCCCAAGAGGAAGGTGTGATGCGCACAGCAGTAAGTTTTCCCTCAGAAAGAAACCAAGGTTATCAAACCAGTAGGAGATGAAGGCCACGTGAAGGTTGTTGGTGGAGGAGTGTACTGCGGCGCAACACCAGGGATTCCGGCGCCAACGTGGAACCTGCACAACACAATCAAAATACTTTGCCCCAACTTAACAGTGAGGTTGTCAATCTCACCGGCTTGCTGAAAATAAAGGATTAAACGTATGGTGTGGAGAATGATGTTTGTTTGCGAAGAACAACAGAGAACATAGATTGCAGTAGATTGTATTTCAGATGTAAAAGAATGGACCGGGGATCCACAGTTCACTAGTGGTGTCTCTCCAATAAGATAAATAGCATGTTGGGTGAACAAATTACAGTTGGGAAATTGACAGAATAGCGATGCACATACATACCATGATGACTATTATGAGATTTAATTAGGGCATTACGACAAAGAACATAGACCACCATCCAGCATGCATCTATGCCTAAAAAGTCCACCTTCAGGTTAGCATCCGCACCCCTTCCAGTATTGAGTTGCAAACAACAGTCAATTGCATTAAGTATGGTGCCTAATGTAATCAACACAAATATCCTTAGACAAAGCATCGATGTTTTATCCCTAGTGGCAACAGCACATCCACAACCTTAGAACTTTCGTCATCGTCCCAGATTCAATGGAGGCATGAACGCACTATCAAGCATAAATACTCCCTCTTGGAGTTACAAGTATCAACTTGGCCAGAGCCTCTACTAGCAACGGAGAGCATGCAAGAAGATAAACAACACATATATGATAGATCAACTAATCAACTTGACATAGTATTCAATATTCATCGGATCCCAACAAACACAACATGTAGCATTACAAATAAATGATCCTTATCATGATAGGCAGCTCACAAGATCTACACATGATAGCACAAGAGGAGAAGACAACCATCTAGCTACTGCTATGGACCCATAGTCCAAGGATGAACTACTCACGCATCAGTCCGGAGGCGGGCATGGTGATGTAGAGCCTTCCGTGTTATCACCAGATTTTGGCCAAATCAGGAGATGGGCCGTAAGTGAAGATGGGCTTGAAGGACGTACACGTGGAGCATCTTCGAAGCGGCCTTGCGCTAAGAGTTTGGGCTAAATTGCCCGTGTATCTGTAATATAGTAGATTGTATCGTGTTTAGATTAAAAGATAGAGTCTGGCCCGTGCACGGTTAGGTGCACGCCTCAATTAGAAAGTCCCTTGGACTATAAATATGTATCTAGGGTTATCGGAAAAGGAGGACAATCATCGTTCAACCAACACAAATCAGGCGCATCGCCACCCCTTTCTTCGAGGGTTTCTCCCGGGTAAGCACCATGCTGCCTAGATCGCATCTAGCGATCTAGGCAGTATACGTTTATTCGTCTACCTTGTACTGCTCGTGCTGAAGCGTTGTTGATGGCGAGCAGTACTATTTATCCTTAGGTGTTTAGGGGCTTGCATTGATGCTTTCGCGTGCATATCTGCGTGGCAATGCCGTCCCTCGACACCTAGCTGCCCTTACACCTATCCAGGTGTAAGGGCAGCATCTTGCTTGTTCGTTACTTAGTAGATCCGATCCGTTATAGTTGCTCCTTGCCCCGCAAGGATTAGTTTAATATCTCGCATAGTTAGGCCTTATGCTCGGGGTCGGACGATCCGGTAGTGCGTTAGGTGTTGTTCACCGTCCCCGCAAGGGATGTTCCGGGAATCAACGTTATGTTGGTTTTTAGGCCTCTCGTAGGGGTAGTTTGCATCATCTTCCGTAGCTGCTAGGCCCGATCACACGTAGGACGTTCCGGTTATGCGGTGAAAACCCTAAACTGTCGTGGATCGCTTTAGCTTTGTTTTGATCAAGCGGGATCCCCATGTCATTGTAAATCCAACGTGAACCATGGGGCGATCGGCTCTTTGAGCCGATCCACAGGGAAACCTGAAGAGCCGATAGGGCTCGTATTTAATGTTTACGTGTCTACCATGCAGGAACAATTGAAGCACTCTAACACCTTCCTGGTCGGGTCTAGGTCAGGTGGCACGCCCTAGCAACCGCCAGGACGTGGCTAGAAGATTTGCGGGACGACGCGAGGTGCCAGGGTCCACTAAGCGGCCTTGGGAGCCTCCCGGCTCTTCGTGTTGCTTAGCCATTGCCCGTCGGTGGGTTTTGGAGGGTAACACATTCTGGCACGCCCGGTGGGACATCTTCTGCAACTTCCACGTCAACACCGACATCCGAGATGGCAGAGGAACATATCACATACGAGGATCTCCCTGCAGACCACAAGAAGAAGTACGATGAGCTGAAGGCCATCGTTGAAGCCGAACTCATCGGCTCCTTTGAGACAACCCGTTCTCGTAACATCAAGCTCAAAGGAAGCACGTGTCCGTCGCATGGCGTCAACACAGTAGATCTCAGCCACTCCATAAGGGAGCCAGGGTTCTCCTTTAGTGTCAACATGGCCAGGCTGGTGAACTGCCATAGCGCGGACAAAGCAGAGACCAACCACTCTTGTGGCAAAGATAAAGAGGAGGCCGTTCCACGCGACCGGCCCCAAGATGATGATAGACGGTACCTAACCGAGGAGGAGGTGAGAGGCATACGGTATCAGCGCCCACTCTCCGTGCATCTCCTCAACAAATATGAGCAGCAGTACGACCGACATCGGCGCTACGACGAAGACGATGAAAGATATCGTCGGTCTGATGCAGAAGGAAGGAGGTATCGTCACCATGATGGAAGCAGCGACGGGTACAAACGTTGCGCTAGAGGGAGGTCAAGGGAGCAAGACAACGTGGATAAGCACTGGAACTGTCCCTTCTTCAAACATTGCTGGGACTCAGGAATGAGCCGATTGCCAACAATCGAGAACTGCCCAGAGTGCAAACAGCAAAGGAAGAGGACAAATGTAGATTCAGTGTTCGAGCGCCTAGGGCCTCTCCCACCTATTAACAAACGAGCTGAGTCATCTCAAGAAGAAGACTTCGAGGAGTCAGATGGAGAAGAAGATAGGTATCACCGACCAAGGTGGTGCCCTGATGGACTCAGCCACTCTCAGAAGCGTAGAGTGCAGCGGCTGCGAAACCTAGAAGAAGCCGAGGCACAGTACCTGTACACATTGAGGAGAGCGCGGCCCGACCTGGCCGCGAAAATTCAGCAAACGTTGGAGGCGAAGGCGCGCTCACCGAAGAAAGTATGGCGCCCAAAACAGGCAAGAGCCGATGCACAGGCATCGGCTGATGCCGATGTAGAGACGTCGGCTGGTACAAACACGGTGTTCAGGATCTCGTCAGAGATTTATGACCCGAGACGTGGTGAACGCGCCTCCAGCGAGTCACGTCACCATAATAAGAGACCAAGAAGTTGTAAGCCCTCATTAAGCATTACAATGGAAAAGGAGGCCGATCTCAGCGATCGGCCAGCATTATCCTCAACATATGCTTTGCCGGTGTTCAACATTGACCTGGCAAGCGATGGAAAGCTGGGTTATGGGTTTACATCAGCGGACGAGCTAGAAGAGATTGATATTGGTCCTGGGGACAAGCCACGACCAACGTTTATCAGCAAAAAATTAGACCCACATCTGAGGGGCCTGATGATAGCCCTGTTAAAAGAGTACCCGCGATTGTTTTGCCTGGGATTATACAGAGATGTCTGGGTTAGACAGGAGCATCATTGAGCACAGGCTCCCTCTGAAGAAAGGATTTCGGCCGTTCCAGCAGCGAGCACGACAGATGAAGGCCGAAGTCTTGGAAGAAGTCAATAAGGAGATCAAGAAGATGCTGGACGCCGGATTCATCAGGCCATGCAGGTACGCTGAATGGATTTCTAATGTTGTACCTGTGGAGAAGAAGGACGGCCGATGGCGCGTAGCCATAGATTTTCAGAACCTTAACAGCGCCACTCCGAAGGACGAGTATCCGATGCCAGTAGCAGAGACCCTGATCAATGCAGCTGCTGGTCATAAAATATTGAGTTTCATGGATGGCAATGCCGGCTACAACCAAATTTTCATGGCTCCGGAGGATATACACAAGACTGCATTCAGAGTGCCAGGCTCAGTAGGCTTGTTTGAATATGTGGTCATGACGTTTGGACTGAAGAACGCCGGCGCAACATACCAAAGAGCCATGAACTACATCTTCCATGATCTAATTGGCAAGTTGGTGGAGATTTACATCGACGACGTGGTGGTAAAGTCTGTTGCGACAGACGGACACTTAGATGATTTGCGACAAGTCCTGGACCGAACTCGGAAGTTCGGACTGAGAATGAATCCAAAGAAGTGCGCCTTCGGTGTGACGGCCGGTCAGTTCCTAGGATTCTTGGTCCACGAGCGCGGGATTGAGATCGGCCTAAAAAGTCAAGAGGCAGTGCGAACGATGAAGCCGCCCACCACAAAGAAGGAGCTCCAATGTCTCATCGGCAAAATTAATTTCGTCAGAAGGTTTATCTCCAACCTGTCTGGGCGAATTGAGCCGTTTATGGGCTTGGTCAAAATCAAGCCCGATGAAGAGTTCCGCTGGGGGGCAGAGCAACAACAGGCCTTCGACGATATTAAGGAATACTTGACCAAGCCACCCGTGTTAGTTCCGCCGCGGCAGGACAGGCCGTTCTACATCTACTTGTCAGTGGCTGACACCTCCATCGCATCAGTGGTGGTGCAGGTTTATGATGGCCTGGAAAAAGTGGTTTTTTACCTCAGCAGAAGGATGTTGGATGCAGAAACAATGTACCCTGAAATTGAGAAGTTGTGCCTCTGTCTGTTCTTCACCCGCACCAAGATCCAAGCACATCCCGGTGTCGACTCGATATCATCGTTATATGCAAATCAGACGTCATCAAACACATGTTGTCGGCTCCTGTACTAAAAGGCCGACTCGGCAAATGGATGTTTGCATTATCGGAGTTTGAGATCCGGTATCAACCGGCAAAGGCAGTCAAGGGACAGGCGCTAGCAGATCTGATTGCTGAACGAATAAACACGGACGTAGCAGCACTATCGGTGCGTGCATGGGCCATGTTCTTCGATGGATCGGTTTGTGAGGATGGTTGCGGCATCGGCGTGCTACTCGTGTCGCCTCGGGGGGCAACATACTCCTTCTCTATCAAGTTGGCTGACCCCTGCACCAACAACGTGGCTGAGTATGAAGCGATCTGCAAGGGAATGAAGTTACTCCTGGAAGCTGGGGCTGAAGCAGTTGAGATCTTTGGAGATTCCAAATTGGTGATCTCTCAGCTCACAGAAGAATACAAGTGCGAGAGCGAGTCACTCTTCCCATTTTGGGTACAATGCCGTGAGATCATGGCACAATTCAGGTATATAAGCTTAAATTGGATCCCAAGGTTGCAAAATACTGAGGCAAACGACCTCGCACAAACAGCGTCAGGGTACAAGGATGTAGCAGGAGAAGCCGATTTTCAGGTGCAATTCCCGGAACCGGATGATTGGAGAGCCGATATCTTCAATTACTTGAAGGATCCGGCTCGGGGGCACCTAAGCGTACAAGATACGTAGCCATGAAGTACGTACTGATTGGCGATGACATGTTTTATAGAACTTTGGAAGGATTACTTCTCAAATGTCTGGGACCAGCCGAGTCCAATCGGCTCTTGCACGAGGTGCACGAGGGTGCTTGTGGAACCCACCAGTCGGCCCATAAGATGAAATGGCTGATTAGGCGCTCCGGATTTTATTGGCCTACCATGCTTGAAGATTGCTTCCAGTATTATAAAGGTTGTCAAGCATGTCAGAAGTTTGGGAGCATTCAGATGGTGCCCGCATCAGCAATGAATCCTATCATCAAGCCTTGGCCATTCCGAGGATGGGGTATGGATATGATCGGAGAAATTCATCCTTCGTCGAGTAAAGGCCATAGATGGGTTCTAGCCATTACAGATTACTTCACAAAATGGGTGGAAGCGGTCCCTATGAAGAAAGTAGCATCGGAAGACGTTATCAAGTTCGTTTTGGAACATGTCATTCATAGATTCGGGATTCCCCAAACTATTACGACCGATGGAGGTTCGGTCTTCGTTTCGAAAGAGATGAAAGAATTCTGCGATGACATGGGGATCAAGTTAATCCGATCGTCTCCATATTATGCTCAAGCAAACGGGCAGGCCGAAGCATCCAACAAAAGCTTGATCAAGCTAATCAAGAGGAAAATCGACGAGCACCCTAAACGATGGCATGAGGTGTTGTCAGAGGCGTTGTGGGCTTACCGCATGTCGTGTCATGGAGCAATCAAAACCACCCCGTACCAGCTGGTCTATGGACAAGAAGCTGTGTTACCTCGGGAAGTCAAGGCAGGGTCAAGGCGGGTCACGTTCCGAATGATCTAACTGCTCGAAGAATATGCAGCCTCGATAAGTGACAAGCATTGAGGATGCGACGGAACTCAGGTTATGGTCACTTGAGAAAATCAAGGAGAACAAAGCCAAGGTGGCTCGGGCATATAATAAGAAAGTGAAGCCAAAAGAGTTCCAAGTTGATGATCTGGTATGGGAAGCCGTATTACCGTTGGGGACGAGGGATAAAATGTATGGTAAATGGTCTCCGAATTGGCATGGCCCGTATAAAGTTGTCCAAGTTCTGAAGGGGAATGCGTACATGCTCGAGATGTTGGATGGCGTGAAGTTCCCGAGTAGCCGTCAACGGCCAGCATCTCAAGAAGTATTTCCCAAGTATGTGGGATGATGGACAGTAAAGATATGGAGGCCGATACACAAATCGGCCAGTAAAGAATGAAATGGGGGCCGATTGTATGAAATCGGCCGGTAAAAAATGTATGGTAAATGGTCTCCGAATTGGCATGGCCCGTATAAAGTTGTCCAAGTTCTGAAGGGGAATGCGTACATGCTCGAGATGTTGGATGGCGTGAAGTTCCCAGTAGCCGTCAACGGCCAGCATCTCAAGAAGTATTTCCCAAGTATGTGGGATGATGGACAGTAAAGATATGGAGGCCGATACACAAATCGGCCAGTAAAGAATGAAATGGGGGCCGATTGTATGAAATCGGCCGGTAAAAAAAATCACAAAATATATAATGAGAAAAATATAGCCGATGCACGGTCATCGACTCTAGAGATTGAAGGATATTCTGAACATCTGAACGTGGTCTGTATCTGTTTGACCGTGGAAAGGCAGCTGTTTTGCCTGGAATCGCGTTTGGAATGCAGGCCGATGCTTTGCCATCGGCTCTTTGAGCAATAACTTCGTTGAACAATCGGCCAAATTGACAAGAAAACAAAGGTGATTGAGAGAAATTTTCTTCATTAATAAGAGAGGATCTTTACAATGAAGAGCCGATTGCTCAAGAAAGGAAGAACAAAAGAAGAGCCGATTGCTCAGGGACTACTAATCCTACGGAGCTAATCGTCGCTGGCTTCATCGTCAGCGCCGGAGCCGCCGTCGACGCTGCTTCCGGAGACTTCCTCGTCGCTGCTACCTAGGTCTTCGGCTGGAGCCTCTTCTTCCTCGTCATCATCATCGTTCTCACTGTCCGCCCAAGTGCGGAAACGCTTTGTCGGCGGATACCCAGCGGAAGAGGAGGAATCATCTTCCTCCTCTTCTTCTCCTTCCTCGTCATCATCATCATCATCATCCTCGCTGTCCGCCCACATGCGGGAGCGCTTCGTCGGCGGGTGCCTGGCGGAGGAGGGGGCCTCTTCCTTCTTCACTTGTTCCTCCTTCTTATTGGAGGAGATGGGGTTCGCCCCGGAGTGGGGGTCGTCTTCATTCTTCGGCGAAGATCGGAGGGAGAGACCTGAGGAGGTAGAGGAAGAAGAAGACATTGCTGCAGTGGAAGAGGGTTTTTGGTGCTGGTGGGCAGAACAGAGCAATGGGATGAAGTGGCGAACCGTCTGGCACAGATAAATAAAGGGGATGCAGTGAAGATTTAATGCTATGACGGTTCTCGAGGACATGATGCCAAAGCCGTCCAATCGTGCAGAGAAGTTGAGAAGGCAAGAGTCATGATGAAGAATACTGCGACGGTTCTGCTCTGCCACGACACGACCCCTCGAAGGAAAAACAGATGGTTTTGATATTATCATTACCAAAACCAGGGGGCATGTGTTATCACCGATTTTGGCCAAATCGGGAGATGGGCCGTAAGTGAAGATGGGCTTGAAGGACGTACACGTGGAGCATCTTCGAAGCGGCCTTGCGCTAAGAGTTTGGGCTAAATTGCCCGTGTATCTGTAATATAGTAGATTGTATCGTGTTTAGATTAAAAGATAGAGTCTGGCCCGTGCACGGTTAGGTGCACGCCTCAATTAGAAAGTCCCTTGGACTATAAATATGTATCTAGGGTTATCGGAAAAGGAGGACAATCATCGTTCAACCAACACAAATCAGGCGCATCGCCACCCCTTTCTTCGAGGGTTTCTCCCGGGTAAGCACCATGCTGCCTAGATCGCATCTAGCGATCTAGGCAAGTATACGTTTATTCGTCTACCTTGTACTGCTCGTGTCTGAAGCGTTGTTGATGGCGAGCAAGTACTATTTATCCTTAGGTGTTTAGGGGCTTGCATTGATGCTTTCGCGTGCATATCTGCGTGGCAATGCCGTCCCTCGACACCTAGCTGCCCTTACACCTATCCAGGTGTAAGGGCAGCATCTTGCTTGTTCGTTACTTAGTAGATCCGATCCGTTATAGTTGCTCCTTGCCCCGCAAGGATTAGTTTAATATCTCGCATAGTTAGGCCTTATGTCTGGGGTCGGACGATCCGGTAGTGCGTTAGGTGTTGTTCACCGTCCCTGCAAGGGATGTTCCGGGAATCAACGTTATGTTGGTTTTTAGGCCTCTCGTAGGGGTAGTTTGCATCATCTTCCGTAGCTGCTAGGCCCGATCACACGTAGGACGTTCCGGTTATGCGGTGAAAACCCTAAACTGTCGTGGATCGCTTTAGCTTTGTTTTGATCAAGCAGGATCCCCATGTCATTGTAAATCCAACGTGAACCATGGGGCGATCGGCTCTTTGAGCCGATCCACAGGGAAACCTGAAGAGCCGATAGGGCTCGTATTTAATGTTTACGTGTCTACCATGCAGGAACAATCGAAGCACTCTAACACCTTCCTGATCGGGTCTAGGTCGGTGGCACGCCCTAGCAACCGCCAGGACGTGGCTGGAAGATTTGCGGGACGACGCGAGGTGCCAGTGTCCACTAAGCGGCCTTGGGAGCCTCCCGGCTCTTCGTGTTGCTTAGCCATTGCCCGTCGGTGGGTTTTGGAGGGTAACACTCCGGTGATGATTCCCCTCTCCGGCAGGGTGCCGGAGGCGATCTCCTGAATCCCCCGAGATGGGATTGACGGCGGCGGCGTCTCTGGAACTTTTTCCGTATCGGGGCTCTCGGTACTAGGGTTTTCACGACGGAGGGATTAAGTAGGCGAAGGGGCAACGCAGGGGGGCACCCGAGTGGCCCACCCCACATGGCGGCGCGGCCAGAGGTGGGGCCGCGCCGCCCTATGGGGTGGCCGCCTCGTGGCCCCTCTCCGTCTCCTCTTCGGTGTTCTGGAAGGCTCCGTGCAAAATAAGACCGTGGGCTTTTGTTTCGTCCAATTTCGAGAATATTTCCTGTGTAGGATTTCTGAAACCAAAAACAGCAGAAAACAGGAACTGGCGCTTCGGCATCTTGTTAATAGGTTAGTGCCGGAAAATGCATCAAAATGATGTAAAGTGTTTATAAAACATGTGAGTATTGTCATAAAACTAGAATGTAACATAAGAAATTATAGATACGTTTGAGACGTATCAGCGGACGGAGGCGTCGTAGTACTAGTGGAAGTTGTACATGTCGTCGGTGACGACCTCCTGCTTTACGCGCTCGTCGATCTCGTCGATGGCCTTGTCCTTCACCAGGCCGCTTGGTCTTGCCTCGCCGTCGTCGGTGAGGTCCACGAGCGGCTTGCCAGCGTCGCGGATGGACATGGCGATCGCCGTCTCGAGGTCGCCCCTCCAGGCGTCCTTGTCGTTCAGTGAGGCCAAGCATGCCGCTCGCAGCCCTGGTTAGTCCTCGGGGTCGTCGCTGCTGGCGATGAGCCGCTGCTGCCGCTCGTACTCCGCCAGCAGCGCCACCTTCGCCGCTTCCTCGTCGTCATGCTCCTCCTTCACCTCCAGCTTCGGGATGAGGAAGGCGCCGCCACCGCGCCTCTGCTGGTGCCGCCTGCCGCTGACGCTGCTGCCGCGCCTCGGATTGACGGGTGTCGGCGGCTCCTCCTTCACGACATGCTTGGGGACGGTGTAGGGCGCGGATCGGTACAACGAGCACGGCGTCGATCGGGCCGGTCCAGAGGAGGAGGAGTTGGAGGAGGACGAGTACGTCCTCCTCGGCTGCCATTGCATTGAGGGAGACGATGGCGGTGAGGATGGCGCCTCCAACCTTGGAGCACCGTTGTAGATGCCGTCGATGACGTTCTGCAGGGTGCGCCCCGGAACGCCCCAGAACAGGACGCACCCATCCCTGTTCCAGCTGTTCGGCCCACCGACGAGGCCGGTGGTGCTGTGCATCTCCATATCATACTACGCCTGGAAGTAGGCGATCCACCAGGAGTCGTTGCCGGTGGCCGCCCAGGTCGGATCGGCCCGCTCCTCGGCATCGAGTGCAAACCGCCGGGCCCTGATAGCATCCCTCCAGTGCTCTGTGCCCGGTGACGGCGGTGGCGGAACGCCTATGCCGTTCACGGCCATCCTCCAGCCGCCGCTGCTTGGCAGGCGCATGTCCGACGAGATGGAATATCCCGCGCGGTACAGCGCCCATGCCTCCTCCACGGTGAGGCTGCCGCGGCCGAAGCCTTTCGTCGCGGCGATCTTGCGGGAGGACGATGACATTGCTTGGAACGGAAAGGAGAAGATCTGGGAGCGGCGAGGAGAAGATTTGGGAGCGGCGAGAGATTGGGATGAACCGCAGGGCCTCTTAATGTACAACGGCGGCAGGCGAAGTGGCAGCGGGTCGTTGGACGCAATAATGCCGGCGCGGACGACCACGCGGCCATGCACGACGAGACGCGTCCATACGTCGCCTGGAAAAAATGGGACACCATTAACGTCGCTTGAACAAAGGTAGGCGATGGGGTTTTAGGCTTCCGAGCCGCTGACGCGTCGGTCCCGCCACGCCTCGCCTCGCTTTTCATTGTGTCTAGCGTGCCCGGAGCGTCCCCTGTGGGGCGGAGACGGGCTCGGGGCGCCGGACACCATATCGGGCCGCACCGGACAAAAAACGGGTTTAGGGAACGTGGCTGGGAATGATTTTTTATCCGACGCGTCCCAAATCATTTTGGGGGACGGTTTGGGGGACGTGACTGGACATGCTCTTAGCCTGAAGCTTGGCAACCACAACCACAACACCGGCTGCCACATGTTGCACAGCCGTGGTAACCCGACCACCACTCGTCCTCGACGACATGAAGCCGGTCGTCCAGGTTCGCTGCCACACTCTAGTAGGACTTCTCTCATCACAAAAACGGACGAGAAGTTGCTTGACTGGATGTGCTTCTCACCTGCTATTGAGCGGTTTGGGAAGGCATTTGGTTGTTTTGATGATGTGAGCTGGTGTATTGTCACCCCTTCATCTCTCTGTTTAGCGAGGTGACTTCAAGTTTGATCTTTTGTATTGCTCTGGTAAGATATTACGAATAATCTAATAAAAAACTGTGTGCATCCCTTTGAATGGAGAAGGCGATTTTTTCTCCTATTTCGAAAAAAAAAGAACGAACGAGAAGTAGACCTGCCTACCGTCAGGCGTGGCTTTTCCCATCGGTTACCTCCAGCAGCGGCTAGCGTTTTCTCCGAGCGGCCCTCAGGAGCGATGCATACATGACGAACTCCAATACTCAACTGTAAATATACATGTTAGACCTTGTGAATTGTTTTGTGCCTCTAGTAAATGATCCATGCTAAGTGTTTCAAAGGAAATTACCTAAGGCTAATGAAACCAGAGTTGATAGTCTTAAACATTTTCCAAGATGTGTACTATAGCCACGTAAGGAAACACACTAGAATTATTTTTTTGACAATCGTACCCTAATATATTTGTATTAGCGAATCGTACATGGTAGAGATGAATTAGCTCTCTCCAAGAACGCGTGAGGGTGCTTCATCAAGTTTTCTTTAAAGAGCAGTGAAACTGGACTAACCAGAACATGCTGAAACTGACTGAAACCGATTGAAACCGTGCATGGGACACCGAGTGCATCCGAGAAAGACACTCTGGTTAAAATAGCCGGCTATAGCCGATAGCCGCGAATTTTTTTGAAGCTATGAAAGGCTATAGCCGGGCTATAGCCGGGCTATAGCGGGCTATAGCCATATAGCTGATTTGCTAAATAATGAAAAAACTTGGGCAGCATATAGGCATATATATATATATCAATAATTCACAAATTAATAACATAATAACATCTTCACATAGAAGATATACATAACAGTTCACACATAGTTAAATACATAATTTTGTCCAAATATTATAACATCATTACGTAGTTTAGGACATAGTTATGCTTGCCGTTCGGCTTGGTGGTTATTTCGCTAAGCAAATGGACCGGTCGATTGAAATTTTTGGTCCAAAATTTTGGACCCATTGAGCGAGAAGTTAGCGGCTATGCGGCTAAATTAAGGCTAAATAGGCTTAGCCGGGCTATTAGCGGCTATTTCTGTTTTAGCCACTAAAGGCTCTATCTATAGCCGCAGGCCTCGCGAAAGGCTATAGCCGGGCTATAGCCCAGCTATAGCCGGCTATTTTAAACAGAGGAAAGACATTTCTCCTATTTCTAGTGAATAAAAAGAAAGTCTAAAACGATGAGAAATTTTTCGAGGTATTCAATTTTTTTTTATTCCATGACATGATATTACAATTTTCGAAAGAACCCATAGAAAATGACATACATATTGAACCACAAACCTGTAAGTAACCAACGAGGGTTGTCTCGTAATTTTAATTTTGAGCCATAAAGCCAAGACCACCATGACAGAACCATTAAGTAATTAATCAACTAAGATCGGGAAGAGTATCAATATCAACCAACATAACAATTTGGTCGATGTCGTTAGCGAGCTGAGAGTACAAAACACTACTTTCAAGGCTATAGCAGCTGGGGCAAAAATTGAAAGAACAATCCCCCTCGCGGCAACCACGAGAAAAATAACTCAAAATTGATGTGGCAAAGGATATCTGAAAAACGATACCAAGAGAAATTTAGTCTTCCAATATTACAATTGACATTGGGAAGAAGATCTTGTAATCGAACGAAGGGCCGAAGATCATTCGTTGTAGACAATGTCATCTTTAGTGACGCGAAGGCAAAAAAAATGCAGTTTCTATTACTAGGTTGACCTCCAAAATTATAGATACGTTTGCAACGTATTATGATTGCAGTAGATTGGACTGTTTTTCCAAAAAAGCACATGTTATCATCACTACTCCATTTGAGTGTTACCTGCAATATTATTGTTAATCGATGCAGCGAATAAACTTGATGGAACTAAATTAGCCATGTAATACTTTAGCCGAATAATATCATTACATGGAACATGTTTCCAATTATTTTTTAAACTCTGAGCTTATTATCAGGTTGTGGAATTACGTCTACCTGCGAAGAAGGCACCTGAGCATGATGGGTTCATGGCGGAGTTCCTTCGTGCTTGCTGGCCCTTGATCAAGCAGGACATACTCGACATGTTCCAGCGGCTTTACGAGCTCCGAGGACACGGCTTCCCCAAGCTCAACCAAGCGTTCCTCACCTTGATGCCAAAGCACACCAGTGCATCCACGCTACGCGACTTCCGGCATCCACTAGTACTAATTTTAGATGCTCAACTAACCTGTAACTTTTTAGCTTATTAGTAAATGGCAACACACTATTAGGAAAAGGCTCATTAGTGGCGCACCAAAAAAGCTATTATGTGGCACATGGGCGGTGCGCCACAGAAAGTCTTATTTCTGTGGCGCACCGGCGGGTGGTGCGCCACAGAAAGAGAAAGTATTATTTCTGTGGCGCACCGGAAAAATGGCGGCCAGATCTAGATCTGGAGCCGCTGATTTTTTATTTGAAATTTCGCTGGAAGGTCGACGAAGGTGGGTGGTTGGGTGGGGTGGGTGCAGTGGGTGGAGAAGGAGGCCGACCGGAGGAGGTGGTGGTGGTGGAGTAGGAGGAGGACGTGGTGGTGGTGGTGGAGGTGGAGGTGGTGGTGGAGGAGGAGGTGGTGGTGGAGGAGGAGGTGGTGGTGGAGGAGGAGGAGGTGGTGGTGGAGGAGAAGGAGGAGGTGGTCGCCGGAGGAGGAGAAGAAGGTGGTGGTCGCCGGAGGAGGTGGTCGCCAGAGTAGGAGGAGGAGGAGGCCGACCGAAGAAGGAGGTGGTGGTGGTGGTGGTGGAGGAGAGGAGGAGAAGTGTGCAACCAAGGAAGAGAAGTGAGGAGAAGTGGAGGACGGCGGCAGAAAATTCAAATTTCGGAGCTTAATTCTGTGGCGCATGGCACTTGATGCACCACATAATTTTTTTTTGAATTTTCTATTTTGCAGCAAAAAATCTTTATTTTGCGTAACTTTTTACTCTTTTTGAATTCGAATGTAGAATTGTTTCCCGGTCATTTTGATATATTGCGCATTTTTTTTCGAGTTCGTATGCAACCAGGAATCTAGTTTGATGATTTTCCAACGCAGTTTTGCAAAAAAATTAAAATTCATGTTTGTTAATTTTCAGTGGTACTAGATGATATAACACATGGGCACCTCGAAGGATTTTATTTTCTACAAAATTTATCTATTTTTTATATTTAAAGATGTCAAAAAGGCGATGGGGGGTGGTGGAGTTGCGTAGGGAGAAAAAAGTGTTCTGTTGCGCATGGAGCTCATGTCCGCCACATAAATGCGTAGTTTCTGTGGCGCACCATCCCACGTGATGCGCTGGTCCTGGTGCGCCACAGAATGTCTTATTTCTGTGGCGCACATGGTACCGTGCGCCACAGAAATAGCGAAATCAATGATTGGGGCAGACAGGGTGTGGGCCCCACCTTATTTCTATGGCGCATGAGCTTTGGGTGCGCCAAAAAATAAGCTATTTTTACGGCGTATCTAGTCTGGTTCGCCATAGAAACACGAGTAGCTGGTGCGCCACAGAAATAGAATCCCATCTAAGGCTTTTACTAATTTTAGATGCTCAACTAACCAGTAACTTATAACTTCTAGTACGGGAGTGGCATTTTGGCACCCGGGAGCATATGCTCCCGGTTTTTAAACTTCATTTTAAATGCACTTTTAAAATGTTGAAAAATTTGAACACAAAATTTAGTGGATACATCTCGAAATTCTACACGTTCACAAAGTGGTTCCACAGAAAACCGACATTTTGAGTGTCATCTATAAAAAAGACAAATTTTTCGGTAAAAAATGGTTGTGTACGAGACGTTTTGTTTATCTTTTTCGCACAAGTCACAAAAAATGTCGGTTTTTCGCAAGACTTGGTGTGCGCACGTAAAATGTTGATACGTAAGCGAGAAATTTTTTGTTCGAATTTTTTGAACATTTCAAAATATTTTTCCGGTGGCAGGAGCATATGCTCCCATGTTCCGAATTGAATTTCCGTTCTAGTACTAATTTTAGATGCTCAACTAACCAGTAACTTTTAACTTATTATTAAGTGCCATGCAACTACTGATAACTGAAACTTTCTGAACATGTTCATGTTTTGTCCAACCTAGGTGTATAACTGCAACTAGTTCAATCAGAACTAATTTAGATGCTCAACTGACCTGTAACTTTTCTAGTGGAACTAATTGATGCAATTTTTGCAGTTACATGTAGTCAAAATTGTTACACTTTCAATGAATTTTCTGATGGAACACACTACATTTGTTCCTGGATGTAACATCAGAACTAATGTTTTTTTGTGGTTCATCATGGTGGTCATGCAGTAGAAATCTATGATTTTTTTCTCAACTCTATAGATGTAACCGAATTGAATACTGCAGAGAGATGCACGGAGAGGAGTAAACTTAAACGTGTGATCCTTTTCCCTGTGTTGAACGGAGGGGAAGAGTAGGGAAGAACTCCAGCTTTTGTGATTTTAGCTGATCTCCAGAAAATCGTTCCTGTTTTTATGTAACGTATTATGTGCTATTAATGGAGGCTGGAGCAAAGATCTAGATGTATTTTTAAGGCCAATGGTTTGCTGGAGAAGAGGGGGATGAGTCCTAGGGTATTCCTAGAGATCTGCGAGGGGTTGTGCTTTGTGGGGGCAGGTACAAAGCCACCGGGTCCATCGCAAAACATCTCGCGCGTGTACCGCACGCTGATTTCCTATTTTGGGAAAGAGACGTGGTCCCACGATCGATTCTTTTCGTAAAGAAACAACCGGTCCGACCGACTTCTGTATAAGCTAGATGGATATCCACCTCGATGTAGCAACACCCAAAAAATGGCTGCTAAAAGTCTAGCCTAATTTATTGTAAAACTATTTTGATTAAATACTCCATTCATGGAGCGGTTCCCCACCGCTCTTGACGCTCCATGAATGGGGTGACATACACTACGGGCGAGTTGCAGTCTGCCGACGGCCGTCATCGTCGGCAGGCCGTCGGCATTGTTCTGGTCGAGGACTGTCCTATCACTGTCGGCACAGACTGGCCGTCGACACAGATTGTTGTGCCGACGGTATATAGTATTTTGAAATTTACAAATTATTTTTTGAAAAAATATTCAAATTATGTTTTTGAAATTATTTTATTTTAATTTTCTTCTTATTCTTTTTTACTTGTTAATCTTTCACAATCACACTTGGTACATCTAATCTTAGGTTAAATTGCACTTGTAGTCAAACTTTCCAGTTGGTCACCCATCCTCACACTACTCACGTCCTAGCACGCTTAACTTCTTGGTTTTCTTCGGATGAGCTTCCATGAAAGAAATGATACCTTGTTGTCAATACTACCATAGCAATCATATTAACCCTTTGACCGTGATGCCACACCTCTATATTTTTGAATTCTAAACAATTACTTAAGTAAACAACAATAAATATATAATACTATAGAATTTGAAAAACAATTAAATGATTTTATTTTTTGTCTTTTTTATTTAATATGGAATAATTAATATCAGTAAATGCGAATTTGGCATATAATATGTCTAAATTGATCAGAAAAATAAGAGGAATACAAATATGACATCCATATCATATTAGAACCTACAAAGTTAATTTACCCAAAAATCATGAGCATTAGATCAAGTACCTCTAGTTTAAATCTGGTTGACTTTATCGGAAATGAGGTGGGAAACGGCCTCGGCATGGCATAGTTTGCCGAAATAAGGTCATATTTGCCACGTGTGTGGGCCCTAGGATGGGAAGCAAGACCCCGAACACGGATTTCTAATCCGAGCCACGAGCGACCATCTTTTTATTTTTAGCGTGCCCAAACAATTTTTATTTGTGAAGCAGCTACATTGGGCGCATTTTAGTATGACGTGAAACCTCAGTGTGATGATAGTAGACCACCTACGCACCACCTATCTCATGACATGTGCACGCATTAGATTTTTTGGAACCCATGCGGCTTCCGGCGGTGTCCCGCCGAATCCGGTGGAAACTGACCGGATTTTAACTAGGGATCAACTATCCGTCGCTCCAAAAATTCCGGAAAAAATGTTTTTAGTTCTACGACGCATCATTATATGTGCTAATTTTTGTCCGTTTAGTTTGTTCGCGAATGGGTGCACCCGCACGCCCGGTACGGCGATACCGCATGTCCCGGGGGGGCTGTTTGGGCCAGATGGCAATTTGAACGAAGTCAAAAAAAATCCCACGGAGCCGCGTGGCGTCATTTTATATATCATAGTAACTATTCCGTTTGTCAAAATTGGGATACGCCAATTATTTTGAAAAAACCCTTCACGAAAAGGGCTATCACGTCTGGAGTTCTATGGATTTTAGGGGAAATAAGATGGGAAACGGCCTCGGCATGGCATAGTTTGCCGAAATGAGGTCATCTTTGGCACGTCTGTGTGCCTGATACGCGTAGATGCACACGTCCGTTGGGAACCCCAAGTGGAAGGTATGATGCGTATAGAAGCAAGTTTCCCTCAGTATGAAACCAATGTTTAATCGAACCAGTAGGAGTCAAGAAGCACGTTGAAGGTTGATGGTGGCGAAATGTAGTGCGGCGCAACACCAGGGATTCCGGCGCCAACGTGGAACCTGCACAACACAACCAAAGTACTTTGCCCCAACGAAACAAATGAGGTTGTCAATCTCACCGGCTTGCTGTAACAAAGGATTAACCGTATTGTGTGGAAGATGATTGTTTGCAAGAAAACAGTAAAACAAGTATTGCAGTATATTGTATGCGATGTAAAGAATAGGACCGGGTCCACAGTTCACTAGAGGTGTCTCTCCCATAAGATAAAAGCATGTTGGGTGAACAAATTACAGTCGAGCAATTGACAAATAGAGAAGGGCATAACAATGCATATACATGATATGATAAATATAGTGAGATTTAATCAGGGCATTACGACAAAGTACATAGACCGCCATCCAACTGCATCTATGCCTAAAAAGTCCACCTTCAGAGTTATCATCCGAACCCCATTCAGCATTAAGTTGCAAAGCAACATGACAATTGCATTAAGTATGGTGCGTAATGTAATCGACAACTACATCCTTAGACATAGAATCAATGTTTTATCCCTAGTGGCAACAAGACATCACAACCTTAGAACTTTCTCGTCACCGTCCCAGTGTCAATGAAGGCATGAACCCACTATCGAGCATAAATACTCCCTCTTGGAGTTAAGAGCAAAAACTTGGCCAGAGCCTCTACTAATAACGGAGAGCATGCAAGATCATAAACAACACATAAACAATAGATTGATAATCACCATAACATAGCATTCTCTATTCATCGGATCCCGATAAACACAACATATAGTATTACAGATAGATGATCTTGATCATGTTAGGCAGCTCACAAGATCCAACAATGAAGCACAATTAGGAGAAGACGACCATCTAGCTACTGCTATGGACCCATAGTCCAGGGGTGAACTACTCACTCATCACTCCGGAGGCGACCATGGCGGTGTAGAGTCCTCCGGGAGATGAATCCCTCTCCGACAGGTGCCGGAGGCGATCTCCCGAATCCCCCGAGGTGGGATTCGCGGCGGCGGCGTCTCCGGAAGGTTTTCCGTATCGTGGCTCTCGGATCGGGGGTTTCGCGACGGAGGCTATTTGTAGGCGGAAGGGCAGGTCAAGAGGCGGCACGAGGGGCCCACACCATAGGTCGGCGCGGCCGTGGCCCGGGCCGCGCCGCCCCGTGGTGTCGCCACCTCGTGGCCCCACTTCGACTCTCCTTCGGTCTTCTGGAAGCTTCGTGCAAAAATAGGACCCTGGGCGTTGATTTCGTCCAATTCCGAGAATATTTCGTTACTAGGATTTCTGAAACCAAAAACAGTAGAAACCAAAGAATCGGCTCTTCGGCATCTTGTTAATAGGTTAGTTCCAGAAAATGCGTAAATACGACATATAATGTGCATAAAACATGTAGATATCATCAATAATGTAGCATGGAACATAAGAAATTATCGATACGTTGGAGACGTATCAGGGCCCTAGGATAGGAAGCAAGACCCCGGACGTGGATTTCTAATCCGAGCCACGGGCGACCATCTTTTCATTTTCAGCGTGCCCAAACGGTTTTTATTTGTGAAGCATCTAGATGGGGCGCATTTTAGTATGACGTGAAACCTCCGTGGGATGATAGTAGACCACCTACACACCACCTATCACAAGACATGTGCACGCGTTAGCTTTTTGGGAACCCATTAGGCTTCCGGCAGTGTCCTCATTATATGTGCTAATTTTTGTCCGTTTAGTTTGTTCGCGAATGGGTGCACCCGCACGCCCGGTACGACGATACCGCATGTCCCAGGGGGCTGCTGATGGCAATTTAAACGAAGTCAAAAAATCCCACGAAGCCGCGTGACATCATTTTATATATCATAGTAACTATTCCGTTTGTCAAAACTGAGATATGGCAATTATTTTGAAAAACCATTCACGAAAAGAGCTATCACGTCCGGAGTTCTATGGATTTCAGGGGAAATGAGGTGGGAAACGGTCTCGGCATGACATAGTTTGCCGAAACGAGGTCATATTTGGCACGTGTGGGCTCTAGGATGGTAAGCAATACCTCGGACGCGGATTTCTAATCCGACCCACGAGCGACCATTTTTTTCATTTTTGCGTGTGTGAAAGTCATGAAACCTCGAACATTATAGCTCATTTCTAAGAAAATTTATTTAGGTATTTGAAATATTCCATTTTTAATATTTTTCTATGATAGATCTTGTTTTTCTGCAAAATTTGATATATTATACTTATTTTTCTCAGTTAGAATGATTTAGTTATGCTTTTTTGAAGACTGCCGTGGAGAAACAGAAAAAAAGGTATAACGGTCGACACAGGTCTGTAGTGGAAAAAAAAAGGAAAAAAATGTTGTGCCGATGGCCAGCCCGGTCCTGTGCCGATGGCCAGAACTGTGCTGACGGTGACCGTCGGCACCTCCAGCCTGTACCGACGGCCAATTTAACGCCGACGGCCATCCTTATCGCTGCGTTCAGGAGGCTCCTGTGCCGACGGCCCCGACATTTGGCCGTCAGCACATCGCCTGGTCATCGGTGTACGGCAGTTCTCCCGTAGTGATAGGCGGAGGTGGACGCGGCGGCAATGTTTTCTCAGAGAGAGGTGGAGGTGGAAGAAGACGTTAAAGAAATAAGTAGCCAATATTTAAACACGGATTAGGCGAGATTACTTTCCAACATTTTGCACCATTGCCATCCAGATCCTCTCCGCACGAAGCGCGAATGCAAACAGTGCCGGATCTTCCTCAAAGACATCTCATTAGGACCCCACAATTAATTCTTCCGCCGACCATCAAATATACTCCTCATGTGCATCCATGGTGTCTATCTCTCTCGATCTGTGGGTTCGTTTTGGGCTACCTAAGGTATCAGAAGAGGAAATGCGATGCAGACTCTTTTTTTCTTTATTATCTAGGGTTTTTTTTTGGCAGTCACTAGCATTATCATTACAGGAAAACCCCACTCCCCCGCTCCTGGGTTGCCCCCGTGCAACCTGCGGCGGAAACCCTAGATCTCCTCCAACCCCGTTCCCCTCCTCTTCCCTCCCTGCCACCGCCGGCGTGCGCTGCTGGGAAAGCCCGCGTGGTGCCGACGGCGGCGGGCCTTCCTTTCCCCGACGCGAGGAGATCCGGGCGGGGCGGCGCTCTCCTTGGTGGCGGTGTTGCTCGGCGGTGGTCGGCGAGGCCTGGCGTGGCAGCAGCCGGCGTACTGCTTCAGGGGCGGCTTCCCGCAGGTGGAGGCAGCAGCGGGCCGGGTGGTGGGGCTCGCAGCAGCTGCTGTCCATGGCTTGAGTCCATCTCTGCGGTTCCCGAGCTCGGCGGTGCTAGGGACGGGGTGGTAGGCGTGTGAAGCTTCCCGGTGCGGGCTCTGCGTGTTGCGGGCCAAATCTGGGCCAGGCGGGCCTGGATCTGGTGGTGACGGCGGCGGATGTCTACCCTGGGGGACGGTGGCTTAGGGTGGTGCTAGTTTTTGCCAACGTTGCAGTGGTTCGAGAGGTGGCTCGTGGTTGCATGCTTGGCGGTAGGGTGCTCGGTCGTCGGTCGGCCAGATCTGGCCGGTCCGTGGGTCGACGCTCGTGCTACGGGTCGGGCAGGCCTGGGGGTGGTCGGATGACAGTGAGTCGGCGGCGGCGTCCTCAAGCGTGCGTGTTGGACCCGGGCTAGGCGGGCCTAGGTCTGGGTGTTGCTTTGTGGGCCTGATGGGCCCGAGCTCTTCGGAGGCTGCGCCTGACCTGCTGTCGTTGCGTCCTCCGGCCCATGCGCATGTGCGCAAGTGCCAGACCTGGTGGTTTGTGTTGTGAAGTGTATAAGTAGATTGCCTAGCCCTTTCCATAAGTTCGGACTTTTGGTTCAAGTGGCTAGTGCATGAATCTTAACATGGTATCAGAGCCCCAGGTCTCGAGTTCAAATCCTAGCTTTCTCATGGTTTTCGCAATTAAGCCTAAAAATTGCTGTTGCCCCCTCTTTAGCCACCGCTGATGCCCTGTTTCGGTGTGCTCTTCTTCTTTCACGTGTTGACTTTCTCTTCTCCCGTCACACGCGAGTGGGGGTGTTGTGAAGTGTATAAGTAGATTGTCTAGCCCTTTCCATAAGTTCGGACTTTTGGTTCAAGTGGCTAGTGCATGAATCTTAACAGTTTGGACCTGGCGGCGCCCTCGGGGCTTCTTGGTGAAGATCCTACGGGTTTGGGTGTTGGGGGAACGGGAGAAATCCCTGCTGGCGTGTCTGGCACCGACGCGACGACGCCCATGGGTGTCGTCCCTCCTCCTTTGAGGGCGTCGTGGTTTCCCTCATCTCCATTCCCTGCCGAGTGCCGGGGGAAACCCTAGGACCAGCTTGCTGGCCTGGGCAGCAGCGGCGACATGACGTCGCATCCCTTCTTAAAGGTGCTGCCTTGGTGCTCGGGGATCTGTGGTTCAAGAAGTGGGTTGGTAGGGAAAGTCAGACCAGAGGGTGGCATGGTGGAGGGCTGTAGTCTCGCTTAGTCGCTAGTCGTTGTCGTCCGTGCAATCTTCGAGTTGTATCTCTTTCTCTTTTTGTTGGGCATGTTTTTGCTGCTTCGTATGTGTGAACCCATATATGATCGTTGTTTTATTTATAAAGCGGGACGAAAGCCTATTTCAAGGAGGTTTTGTTTTTTGAAATGGAGGTTAGTCCCGTTACGATCTTGTGCCGGATTGCAATGCAATCTCTTCCTTTCTTCTTGTTTCCGTATCTTGAATTCTTTATCCGGCTCAAACTCTACGTGCATGCTTTTTGAACCTGCGTGTGTTCCGATTGGGCCTCACAGATCCATGGCGGAACCGACGGCATCATCTTCCTCGTCTCCTAGGTAAGCTGCCGACAATCGATCCCCAAGTCTCTTGTAGGGTTGCGTACGCATCTGCTTTAAATTTGGGCGAGCGAACCACACACCTTTTCTCTCGGTCTCTCCTCGAGAAAAACCAGTAAAACCCTAATCCTGTCCTGTTTGATTTCACTACTAATAATTAAAGGGCCAGGTCGCCAACCTGATCCTGATCGCGTTTCATTGTTCTACTACTGCTGGGTTTCTTTTAACCGTAGTTGAAAGGCCTCAACCTGTAATTAAGAAGAGAGCTGCCTGGTTGTTGATTGGCAGAAAACCTGACGAAATTATGTTCTACTATTCTTCTGGCATGCAATTAGTTCTATCAGGATGGGAGTCATAGAATGATTGCATATATATTTGCAATGGAAGAATCGTCCATCACAGCCGAATCCTCGCCCTCTAAACAGGGCACCACGATTGAGGCCTCAGCGCAATCAGGACGCAGCCTTTCCTTGTCACCCATCTGGATGCAGCGTGACTTTGAGTGGGCAATCACATTTTACACCATCGAAGACCTAAGAGGATATTTCCGCACACATCCTCATGTGGGTGGACCGTTTCAGAGCTTAGATGAAGCTAAAGGGGCTATTGATCGCTACCTCACCGACCACATGGATTGGACAATGTAAGGTTTCACAACTTGCTTATGTATTTCCATCGATTTGTCTCTCCTGTTCCGTTTGCATATATATTTGCAATTGAAATATTTGGACAGAGCTTGTATGACGTAGACCACAAAAGATTATCACAAGAATCAGAAAACAGACGGATCACCCTAGTTAGCTTTAGTTGGTTGTACAAAGAACCAGCCTATATAAATTTTAATATTCCTCTTTGGGAACCATTTAAGGCATTTTTGTAACTGTGTGTGAGAGATTGATTAAATATGGGTCATCTGAATTAGGATTTGTATAATTGGTAAGCTATAGCCAGACACAACTGCACATCCTAAAATAAGATCTATATACTGGTCAAACATTGTGAAACACAATGAGTTGAGGACCCGGAGAAAAAACGAAGATACATACCCTTAAAAGAGGCATTTGCATACTGATATGCATGGAGACAGTTATGCTCTGTTTTTGTTGATTATGAGCTTTATTGGAGGTAATTTCGGAGCAGTGTTGTTTGTATTCAATAGCTCTTTACATAAACTAATTCACTCTAAGCCTGTGATGGTCGGATATCATGGATCACTCTGTGTGCTTCCACTTTTCAGGAGGTACAATTAGCTAATTACATAGAATACTCTAAATCTGAACAGGGGTGTCGGGCTTTCTGAAGTGGATAGGCTTATACAAGACGTTCGCTACTATCCCGATGGAACAAAGAGGCGTTTGAAACCAGGGCAACCAATTGATAAAAGGCGTGATCCGAATTACCAATTGGTCCAAGCTTTGGTGGACAAGTATAATGACCATCAGTCTTTTTGGGGTTTGCTCTTTGTCCTCCCTCTCTCCAGCCTCACTATGTACTGCTACCAGGATTCCATTGTGTATCATATTGTCCTGCCCATTCATGTAACAATTAATCGTAGTCACTGATCGGATCCACGCTTCTTATTTTAGGACCGTGCATATGAAGTAAAAGATGTTCTGGATGAGCCGTCACATTGGGAGGAAGAAAACTATAGGATGTACATGCATATGAATTTCATTGCAAAGACCAAAGGATCCAATGGTTTTGACACTAGTAACAATTTATTCTTTGCTGAGGTCACATATGTGAATGGAGATGAATTAACGGTGAACTGTTGCTGCATGGTCAATCCTTTTGATAATGGTATTCTATACTCTTTCTCTTAACTGATGTGCTGTCGAAATACATTTTGTGATTTGCAGTCACTTGAACTGATAAGTTACAACGTTTGGTGAATTTTTTTATGTCTCTATATCTGACCTTAATGCAATAGCCTGTTAGTTTCCTCTGTTTCAACTTGTCTATTATGCTTGACCTTCACATTTGTCATATTTCGTACCAGTTCATGCACAGGCATATGTAATGAATGCATACACACGGTTTCTTGCCTAGAATTTTCAGGCAATTATTATTTGTTTTTACCTGGTTGGTTATCTGACTGTTAAATGACAATATCCTCCTCTTTTAAATAAAGGTCTCTGCTTGGCTTGTGGAACTAATATGAAGCATCCGCACGATGGTAATGTATATACTGGTGGTCGCTTGAATGCCTCATATAGTCTACCATTCGGAAGTGGTCCTCTAATAGATAGTCCGTGCTACGACGAGGATGTATGTATAAGTGTATATTTCCTTTCATGCTTGTCCTTTGAAGCTAGCATTTAACATTTTTATTGTTCAAATACACACCTTTTGCAGTCTGATGAAGAGGTGGAAAGACTGAGATTTCTGTTCGGGGTAATGGCATATTCTTGTGCAGTATTAGTACCATGTATTTATTCTTGGGTTACTCATGGATTATTATTATTCCTTGCTCATGTATTTGTTTTCTGTAGGGAGGTTGAGCCACTGCCGGCACCTCTTGAGGCTTAGTTATGCGAAGGCAAACTTATATCGGCGCTTCTTGGCAAGCGATGGGCTGTCAGCGGTATTCTTTTTTGTAATAGTGTTTTCTTATTCAAAATGTCTTCCAAAATTTAGAAATTTAGTACTAGTATAAGTACGAATCCTAATATCATCAACAAGAAGTAATATCCTACAAAGGTTTCTCAAGGCCTCCCAAAAGGATGCATAAAGTTTATCATTGGTAGAATTATATGTTCGCTTAGGGAACTGAAGAGTTTCTTTTACCTTATAGGCTTTTACTCACGAATTGGCTTGGGGTTTATCCGGTGCTTTCCTCTTACGGGAGCTTTAGCATACTTTTCTTTAGTCTCCTTGTTCTTAGCTCAGCTCCGCTTTGTCTCTTGCATCACCTGTTTCAGCCTCAAAGTCATATGCCTCTACTTTTTCCGCATCTTCCTCTTCCCTTTCTTTATCTCGCAATTATTTCGACAGAGAGTTTCGATCAATGTTATCCCGTGGACTAACGAGATACTTTCGTCCTGACTTTTCTCTTGGCTTCTCTCCTTGTCCGAATTTTTTGTCTTGCCAGGTTCATGCGTTTCCTTACCTCCTCAGGTAACAATATTAGTAGTAATAACATTATCAATGTTCATCTAATTAAGAATAAACATTGAGATTCATCTATCTGACTTTTTATCTAAATACTTTGTGGCATGACCTGTTTCATCTAGATCTGCAGCTATTTCAGCTATCATCTTATCATGATGACATAAGAACTTATGGAGACCATCGTCTGTTCCTTTCAGAAATTAATTGAATCTTTGAAAGTCTTCACGGAGCTCATCCTCCTATTGATATAGACTAAACAGATCTATGTTTTCATTTTTAGTAGTTTCTACAGGGTTACCTTTGGTCTCTATTACATCCCTGATGCTCTCGAGCATACTGAATGTGGCGGACAACCTGTGAACATTTATCAATGTAGCATTGGTCCCTCGTAGTCAGGGGCGGGAGCTCTATGGTGTGACCCTGATGCACATGCATCAGAGTAAATAATCTTTTTATTATACTAAATTATGAGCTTAATAAAGTAAATGCATCAGGTTAGAGTAACAAAAGTGCATCACGGAGGCATAATTTCAGCTAGCAAGATTGAATATACATCAGGGATACTATGCCTAGCTCCGCCCCTGCTCGTAGTTGCTGTGGTTAGGATAACGCCTTCAACCTCTTCCATTGTCAAAAGTATGAATACTGCAGCTGCACTACCATCAAAGATTTTCTTAGATTTTCATTTGATTTTTTTGAAATATATAATATATAAATAATTTGCATAGGCATTGATTAACAAGTTCACAAAATCTCGCCCAAGATTTAGCTAAATCTCCTCCGAGATTTTGGACAAAGGAAGATACTTGTTGCCAGATAGGAATCATTTTGACAAAGGATGGAAAATTCTGCATTAACCAACTAATGCATTCTTCGTAGATTTTAATGCAATAGCGGGGAAGTGTATTAATCCTCTCCTTAGCTTTTTCTTTCAGGGACTGCCTAAAATATTTCAATAGGACAATTTTTATTAACTACCCGTTCTACTTGAAAGTAATGCAAACAACGTCATATATAACCAGGTGCGTCATAAGGCCTGCACTTCACATTTAAAATCAACATCAATAGATAATTGATTCTGCAACATAAACATCAGCAGTAAGACTTTTTGCAACATATTTTGACGGAGCCCAAAATTCCTTAGATTCCTCCGGTTTAGAACTAGCCATTCTGGAAAATGAAGTGTAAAGATCGACAATACTAGATATATTAAATTTTGCAATGGATTATTGGGTGTTTCCCTCAGAACAGTTTCGAAATATTCTAGAAAATACTATCTTCCATAGCCCGTAGCACCAATATCCGAATCATGAATCATCTACGACAACAATACCTGCAATTAGCGAATTAAACACTTGACACTTAGCTACCTGGCAACGGTGCTAAAAATAGCTTGCTGCACAGGGTTATTGAAATACACTTTTTCTGGAAGTATTATCCCGGTTTTATCAGTGCTTAGGCCTAGTATTTTATCAGTGCTGCGGTTGCACTCAATGTCTCATTAGTTTTGAGTGAATTGACTAGTTCCGTATCTGTAGGAAAATTGTGGTGATAAAATGGAAGAGTGTCTTGTGTAAAACCTGTAAGTAACCTAGAAGTAAACTGCTGAAAATAAACGAATGTTTCCTTCAGTAAAACCTGTAAGTAACCTAGAAGTAAACTGCTGAAAATAAACGAATGTTTCCTTCAGTAGAGAATTTAGGCAAGAGAAATTCGGTTCATGATGGTAGTAAATGTACTTTAGTGAAATAAATCTAACGTACACTCTTTATATTAAATGGTCAGTAATTGAGTTTCCCTTAAATAATCAAACTCTTCCTCATACCTTTTTTTAAAACTATTGTCCCCCCTTAAGCTACCGCATTCAGTGGTGGCTTAGCAATTAAGGTCACTAGATGATTCCCCGCGCATTACTGCGAGGAGGTTAATTCAATTTTTTATTTAGAAAATGCAGAAAATATAGTTACGATTATTAGTAAAAATCATTTCTTGGATTAAAAAATATAAGATCTCAACATAAATTGTAGTTTCATCATTTTAATTTCCTGGATCCAAATATAAAGTGAACCAATCCTCTGGAACCTGCACGACAAAAAATAATCTCCCTCAAAAATTATTAATTCAAGGCATATTACACATATGAGCGCAGCTACACAGTCAATATAAATATTTGTATTGCATGAACAGATGTTTTGAGTTGATTCCATCACAATTTAAAACGCACTGTCTATCGTGTAAGTAACAGGAACGCCACTGGTTGAGGCCACACAAAAATAGCACTGAAAGGCGTTAGACATTCAGAATGGAATTCGTAGACCGCAAAATGGACCTACAGTATTTTAATCCTGCTGTTTACTAAAATCACTACTGCTGTCCTTATTACACTGCTGCTTATATTTCACTACTCCTACTGCTATAAAACTTTTTCTACTGATAAACTACTGCGAGCAAGTCTGTTTCCAGGTGCAGCTGAATTGACAACTCCGTTGTTAAGGCTTACAAGTATTCTTTGGCTCCCCTTGTGTCGAATCAATAAATTGGGTTTTACTTCCCTCGAAGACTGTTGCGATCCCCTATACTTGTGGGTCATAAAGACTATTTTCTGGCGCCGTTGCCGGGGAGCATAGCTTTATTTGCAAGTTCACCTGAATTGATATTGTTCGCTGCAAATCCTCCATCATGGGTAAAACTCGCGATGCTAAAGTCGCCATATTACCATCCACTACAAGAAAAGGTACAACTCTGAGTACCTCTGCTGCTCTTGATTCACCGTCTGTGATAAGTCAACTTGTTTCGCCACCACAAGCTTCACGTGTTGGTACTTCTGCTGAATCTGAAAATTCCTCTGATAATTTTGATGATGCTTCTACTGTGCTTGATGAAAATGGTTCATTGGATCCTTTTCTAGATGCTACAATTGCTAGGTCTAGACAAATTGAAAATACTGAAATTCCTAATGAAAATACTGTTACACCTGTTAATTCACCTGAGTCTGTTGAACACTCTAGTGATGATTTTGATGAAGATTATGTGGAACTTGATGATGATTTTATTGATAAATGTAATGCTACTACTGGTGCAAGTAACATTAAAAAGCTTCTTGCACAACATGCTGTTAGATATAAACTGTCTCCTGATCCTAAATTTGCCACATCTCCTATAAACATTAAGGATAAGGATTATGATTTTTCTCTTGATTTTTCTCATATATCTATTGTTGAGAAAGCACCTTTTTGTGGTACTGAAAAAGAAAGTGATGTAGAGCACATGAATCAGCTTTCTACTTTAAGTAGCTTGTTTTCTGATGATATTAAGATGCGTACTTATTTTGTTGCTAAAACTTTTCCTTTCTCATTAAAGGATGATGCTAAGATTGGGTATAATAGTTTGCCTCCTGATTCTATTGATAGTCCAACTGGTTTGTTGATGTTTTTTTTCGAAAATATTTTCCTGCTAGTGCTCAACATATTGCCTTGCAGAAAATTTATAGTTTTGACCAAGAAGACGGGGAGAAATTGCCTGAAGCTTGGGCAAGGTTTTGCTCTCTTATTAGAGCTCGGCCTGGACATGATTTGGAAAAGCATGACTTACTTGATATATTTTATAGTGGACTAACCAGTAAGTCTAGGGCATACCTGGATAGTTGTGCTGATTGTGTTTTCAGGAAAAGAACTCCATACGAAGCTAGAGAATTATTGGCTAGAATAAACCAAAATCATGATGATTGGACTACACCTGAACCAACCCCAACACCAATATTGAAGAAGAGTGGTATGATTGAATTAAATGATGAAGATATGAGGGAAGCCAAGAAATCTCTTAAAGAGAAAGGTATTAAATCTGAAGATGTGAAGAATTTACCTCCTAGAGAAGATTTATGTAAGATAACTCCCCCTTCATCCACGATTGAGGTACATTCTCTTCAACGCTTTGATAAAGGAGGCATTCCTTACTCAAAACCTCCTGATCAATGTTTAGATGAATTTGATAATTATGTTGTTAAGCAAGATAACTTTAATATGAGAGTAGAGAATCATCTAATGGAAAATTCTCAAGCTATTAGTAAATTGCATGATATTGTGGAGAGAACCTCCAATGATGTTAAGATGCTTGTTAAACATTTTCATTTGGTTCAAACTCAAATTGATCAACTTACTAAAGTGCAAAATGACTTGTTAAAAAATAGTCATAAAGAAAAACATGCTTATGAAGTAACAACTAGAGGTGGTGTTTCTACTCAGGATCCTCTATATCCTGAAGGGCATCCCAAAAGAGTTGAACAAGATTCTCAACGAACTAAAGAAACTAGTGGTCCTTCTAATAAAAAGAAGAAGAAACATAAAACTGTTGTAGAATCTTTTGAACCTGTTAATGATCCTAATAGTATTTCTATTTCTGATGCTGAAACTGAAAGTGGTAATGAGCATGATAAAGATAATGATAAGAATGATGTTTCTGATAAAGAAGAGATTGAAAATGAACCTGAAAAGCATGTTAAAAATAAAAAGTACACTAAAGAAGATTTTATTGCTAAGAAACATGGTAATGAAAGAGAACCTTGGGTTCAAAAGCAAATGCCTTTTCCTGTTAAGAAACTAAAATTCAAAGAGGAGGAACACTATAATAAATTTTGTGATTGGATAAAACCCTTGTTTTTGCAAATCCCTTTGATTGACGCTATTAAATTGCCTTCTTATTCAAAGTATATGAAAGATATTGTCTCTAACAAAAGGAAAATTCCTAATGCGGAGATTTCCACTATGCTCGCTAATTACTCTTTCAATGGCAAGGTTCCAAAGAAGCTGGGAGACCCAGGTATACCAACTATCCCTTGTTCCATCAAGAATAATTATGTTAGAACTGCTCTATGTGATTTGGGAGCAGGAGTTAGTGTGATGCCTTTTTCTCTTTACAAGAGACTTGATTTAGATAAGTTGATACCAACTGATATATCTTTGCAAATGGCTGATAAATCTACTGATGTTCCTGTTGGTATATGTGAAGATGTTCCTGTTCAAGTTACTCAAAATTGCTTAATATTAACTTTGTTGTGTTGGAAATGCCTGAAGATGATAATATGTCTATTATTCTTGAGAGACCTTTTCTTAACACTGCAGGGGCTGTTATTGATTGCAATCAAGGAAAAGTCACTTTCAATGTCGATGACAAGGAACATACTGTTTATTTTCCCAAGAGGATTGATAAAGTATATGGAGTTAATACAATTTCTAATTTGAGAACTATCAAAGTGGGAGTTATTGATTGTCCTATATATGAGCCTAAAGAAGAATATCAAACTATTGTGATTGGATCCATATCAATTCAATATAAGGTAACATGATTGATTTGAGGTTTATTTCTTCTTATGTCATGTAAAATTTATTTGGTAGCAAGACTTGATCAACCTTGTTAACAAGTATATTTTAAATGCATGGAAGAGCTGAACAACATTTCTTTCTTTCTCAACTTGTTTTACTTGCTGTAGTACTACTTGTTTTGCAAGATGCTTTAGTTGTTTAAATTTTGGAAATCTTTTTCCTGTCCTGAAATAGTTATTTTAACACCCAGAAATGTGCATTTTTTGAAATTTTCAAAAAATTATACCACTGGTCTTATTTTTCAAAATGCAACCTGGGAGTGCCTGGGGATGACCAGTGGGGCACCCCAGGGATGCACCCCATGTGCTGGCGCGGCCAGCAAGGGGGGCGCGCCGCCCTGTGGTGAGGGCCCCACCTTGCCCCCCACTCTGTTGACGTCAGAAACCCACCGGCGGGCAGCGACTGGTCAACACCGTAGAGCCGGGAACAACTAGGGCTGCGGCTGGCCCCAGTCCCTCAGAGCGACGGCCCGCAAAGCCTCCCCGGTCGCGCGCCGATGCAAATTGCAAGGGCGTGCCACCCGACCTATACCTGGTCGGGAAGGTGTGGATGATGCCTCGCTTAGTTTCCTGCAGGGGCACACACGTACACGTTAAATACGAGCCTCGATCGGCTCTCAGGTTATCCCGTGAATCGGCTCATGGAGCCGATCCACCCATGATTCGTCCAAGGTGGCCGAATATATGGTGGTCCCGCTTGATCAAGATAAAGCATATGAGATCCACGACGATTTAGGGTTTTCACCGCATAATCGGATCATCCTACTCACGATTGGGCCTCGCGCTCGCGCACGGTGATCGTAAGCCAAACCTAGACAAGGCCTAAAAACCAACACGAGGTTGATCCTCGGAACGTCCTGTCTAGGGCCAGCAAAGTACACCCTACACGCCGCTGGATCCTCCAACCCTTTGTAAGGCCTAACTATTGCAGATGTTAAACTAATCCTTGATGAATCAAGGAGCAACCGTAACGGATCAGATCTACTAAATAATGATCAAGCGGGGTGCCGCCCCTGCACCCATGATGAGGTACAAGGACGGCTAGATGCGCAAGGGTTGCACTACGACAAGCATATGATACTAAGAACAATGCTAACCCTAACACATCTATGATAACTACGTTGCTCGCCATCAAAAAGGCTTCAAGCACGAGCAACGCATGAACAACGTAGGCAGGCTCGTGCTGCCTAGATCACAAGATGCGATCTAGGCAGCATGGTGCTTACCGGAGAAACCCTCGAGACGAAGGGGTTGGCGATGCGCCGAGATTGGTTTGTGTTGAACGTTGGTTGTTGTTTATTCCATAAACCCTAGATACATATTTATAGTCCAGGGGACTTTCTAATGTGGGCGTGCACCAAACCGTGCACGAGATAAACTCTAACTTCTACGTAGCTTACTATATTAAGATACACGGGCTAACTAGCCCGAACTCTGCGCATAAAGGCCGATTCACCTATTTCTTGATGACATATCTTCAAACCCATCTTGATCGCGGCCCACCTCTGGCTTGGTCAAATTCTGGTGATAACACATGCCCCCCTGGTTTTGGAAATGATATTTCCAAAATCATTATGCTTTCTTTCGTCGGGTCATGTCGTGGCAGAGCAGAACCGCCGCAGTACTGTTTATTACCACCTCCTCCGCATGACTTGACAATTCCGGCAGTCTCTGAGCAATCGGCTCTTTTCTTTCACGTGATCGGCTTCTAGTTAACTTGGCCGATAGTCAAAGTCAAACAAACCCCAAAAGAGCCGATGGCGTCGCACCGGTCCCTACCATATAACAAGCAAAGGCGAACCTGGTTACCCCTCCAAACGGTCACCTGCAACCTCCGTCTGAGAAAGCAAACTCAGATCCCCAAAATCCGCCACCTACGCGATCTCGCGAGCTTCAGATCTCAACCGCACCGCCCCAACTCCGTAGCGCATCAAATGGCGGAACCGTCCAACGCCGACGCCATGGTCTCCGGATTGAAGGTAATACTCCACCGCTTCTCCGCCATTAGGGCCAATATCAGGATTGAACAGAAGAACACCTGACTTAACGTTCTACTCCGTCATTAATTTTAGGTCTCCGACATCCTATTGCCGCATCCTTCTCTCCCGAATTCCATGTGTCTTGGCCCCCGCTCTTCCGAGAGTCCTGCTCATTTAATCTCCTGTGAAGCTAACAGAATCCCCTTCGTGAATCAGAACTTAGATCTGACCTCCTGGGCCGACCGCCTGCGAGCCCGGCCTAATCCCCCGAAGGTTGGGTGCCATGGTACAATAGAGTATCCAAAACCCATTACGCCACCTGGGAATCTATAGGGATAGCCGACGCCTTATCATTATCATTGTCTCCTCTTGAGAAGAATGAAAATATTCTGAAAACCATCGGCTACTTCTGGTCTGACGCGCTGAACTGCTTCATGTTTGGCCATGGCCCGATGACACCAACCCCTGCCGGACGTAGCCATGATTACAGTGCCTGGACATTGCGTCTCCAAGCCCTTCTGCTTTCAAACTGCCGAAAGTCCCTTTCACCCTTTCTTCTAAAAAGGAGTGTACCAGCTGGGGCGCCTACCTCAATCGTTATATGAAAACCAAGGGCCCTGTGACAGAGCGAGAGCACACAGCCTTCCTGAACTTTTGGTTGGAACACTTCATATTCTGTGGCCCATCACTTGCCCCTACCAAGAATTACCTTTCCCTAGCCTATGAACTGGCCAAAGGCACCCATCTCGGCATCGGCAAACTGTTCCTTGGAGAGGTATATCGATCTCTTCAACTGATGTCTGTCAAGCTGTTCTCTCAGAAGACGCGTTAAAACCGGCGGTCCCCGGTGGTTTATTCAGCTATGGGCGCAGTTATACTTTCGGGATCAGATCCCGTACTTCCCGCCTTTGACCTCCTCGCACCTTCCCGGATGTTAACGGGAAGGATATTCGATGCACCAGCTTATGGTCAAGCCCCGTATGGTCTCCCGTGCAGCGAGGCTGATCCCTAAGGAAGCGAGCAGGATGGTTCAAAATCTTCTTCCAAGGTTTGGACAACCCCTCGTTCTTTCCTTATATCGAAACGGAGGATTTTGAAAATCCAGTCTCCTTCCGATTGGGTAGCTTTGCCGATGACGATAGCACCCGGCATCTGTATTCCATCATGATTCGTCCTTGCTTTCTCCCTGTTGGCATGAGTACCTCAAACCGGATCATCAAGCCTGGTTATGAGTGTTATCAACCGGTAGTGGTAGCCCGTCAGCTCGGTCTCGGGCAAGTGCCTCCGCACTTATTCTTACACCACCTGACCGCAAGCAGAGCCGAACTGCCTGACATCCTTACTGGCCAAAGGTGCTACACCTTCTTTGATGCTTTGGCCCTTCCAATCCCTCACAACCTCCGTTTTTCCTTCACTACTGACGGCTTCGAGACCTGGTGGTCCATGTGGAAGACCCATGTTTTTAGGAGGGCGTTAGGACCGCTATTGAAACAGCTCGACGCCGCACATGACATCTCCGCTGACCAGGTACCATTCCTCAAAATATTTCCCGTAACCACTTATGGTGATTTGCCTGTGAACTGACTTTACCTCTTGGCAGCAACAAGACGGCCCAGCTCCCATGCAAGCTGATGGTTCTCCCTTCGTATTCCTACCTCCGGCCCCAGTGGTCCTCTTCTGTCAGAGTTCGCCACCTCTGAAGAAAGTCATAATGCAAGGCCAACCGATTTCACCGAAATCGGCTCCCAAGAGCAAAGCATCTTTGGGGCCGGTTGCCCCCCGAGCCTCGACCCGGGCGAGGACGGCGGTGAGGAAGGTGGCTTTCAGGAAAACCCTGACGCGCAGAGCTCCTGCCCAAGCGAGTTCGCAGGTAAGTTGTACCATATTTCGATCGACCGCACTTGCCCTCCCAACCTTTGTAAGGTGGTCGTACCTCTTCTTTCAGACTTCCACCGAAGAGAATTCCAGTGAGGGAGAACAGTCCAGTCCCAGGGGCTCCTACCCACGCGGTACGGAAAGATCCACCACACAGAGCCAGACGGACTCGCCAACCTCGGCTTCTAGAAAAAGGTCGACTCCCGAGCCTGCCGCTCTTCATCCTTCAGTCCAAACGAGGTCGCGCATAAAGCGCCGATGTGTCCAAAGGGCTCGCACGGGCCCACAAGCCTCCTCGCCTAGCCAGGAGGTTTCAAAGGTAACCCTCTTGACAGCTCGTGTTCCCCGTTGTCTTGTCACTAACTGGATTGCTTTACCATTCCCCTTGCAGATTAATGAGACTTCTAGCGGGGTCGTTGAAGAGGTGCCGATGCCATCTATCGCCCTGGCCCATCCAACTCGCCCCGCGTGACGGACCAAGTGTCTGACCAGCGTACTGCAAAGCCGATTGTTACCACCTCGGCTTCCCTTCCTTTCTTGGGAGAGGTACACTCTCTTCCTCTCTTTTCTCTCTCGGGCCTACTCTTTTCCTCTGCCGCATGCCCATGCCGTTCTTGTTCGTTTGTCAGGGGTGTGATCCTTCAAGCTTGCTGATATTCGACCCCGATTCCATCGAGCCAGCCGCTCCCAAAATAGGCGAAGAGCCAAACCTTGGTGCAGTTGACGGTCCACTCCAGCGTCTCAAAGTCCTCGCTCTCCTCCCCGGCTGATACCCCGGTTGAGGACCCCGAGACGATCGGGGCATCCTCGTGGACATCCAGCCCCGTCTCCCGGTGGTGCCGGAAGCTAAACTCGGCCGACGCAGTGACTTTGTCGGCTTTCAAGTCAAGGGTGCGGTCGGCCCGTCAAAGGATTACTCTCCGCCGCGCCCAACTCCCGTTGAGAGCCGATATTGCAGAAAAATGCCAACGGCTCAACGAGAAGAAGGCTGCTTTAGATGCGAAGACCGCCACTTCCACTCATAGTGTCAGACTTGAGACCTTACGCAAGGAGCTGGAGGACCTCGAAAAGAGGGCCAGGGAGACCAAACGACTCATCCAAGACGAGGAATCCTCATTGCTCGCTCCCAAGAGGAAGCACAAGGTCTCACTCGCTGATCCGAAGACCGACCTAGCTGAAATTCGTGCCCTAAGCAGCCAGCCTGGTGATGGGGAGAGACGAGGATGATGAGGTCGAGATCGCTGAGGTGGATCGAATCCGTGCCGATGCTCTTCACGCTCTTAATGCATTTCTTCAGTAGGGCCTCTTTGCTTCTGTGTGTGAACTGATACTTGTAAACTCGCTTTCTGTTCTTGTCAACGTCGACTGCCACGCATCGGCTCCGGTTGCATCCGAATATTTTTTTTTTATTCGGCTACCAAAATTTCTCCGCACATGCTCAACGGCGTCGCGCGCGCTCCATGATTAGGTGCCCCCCGAGCCGATTCTCGCCGTGTGATCGCTGAAATCGGCTCTATGTTTAGCCAAGGTATTATGGTGTGAACGTCGGCTTCATTAAGAACAACACGGATTCCTTCCAGCAGCATCGACGACGCACCCCATTGCTCATTAGATCGACGTTGAGACCGGACCGGAAACCTGGTGAGGACGATTTTAGCCGACTCATAGAATCGGCTCCTACGTTCGTAGGTCCACGAGAGTCTGGTGATGCTATTTCACAGGCCGTTGGGGCCGATCCCACAGACCGGTATAACTGTGCTTGCCCATACATAATGCCGGAGCTTGTGAAATCGGCCTTCTTGGTATCATTGTTTAGTACGCCACCTTTTCGAGCTCGTCGGGTAGATCTTGTCTTTGTCTTTGTCATGGCGGCATGTGAGCCCCGCCGTGTTGATGCCAAAGGAGAACTCTAGCTTCCCTCCTCGGTGGCTAAGATCCACCATGTTGACACCAGGCCGCGGGCGCGTGTCTCCGTTGAGCTTGATGCCGTGCGAACGTGTCTCCTCACAGGAGCCGACGAGTTCGGTTTCGAGGACTGCCTTGATCTTGTTATGCTTCTTCTTGGATTTGTCAGCCAGGTCCTCGTACTTGACCGGAGTTTCTTCCGCCATCTCCGATGTAGACGGCGATGCGGTTGATGTTGAGGATGGTCCCACCGGGCGTGCCAGAATGTGTTGACGTCAGAAACCCACCGGCGGGCAGCGACTGGTCAACACCGTAGAGCCGGGAACAACTAGGGTTGCGGCTGGCCCCAGTCCCTCAGAGCGACGGCCCGCAAAGCCTCCTGGTCGCGCGCCGATGCAAATTGCAGGGCGTGCCACCCGACCTATACCCGGTCGTGGAAGGTGTGGATGATGCCTCGCTTAGTTTCCTGCAGGGCACACACGTACACGTTAAATACGAGCCTCGATCGGCTCTCGGGTTATCCCGTGAATCGGCTCATGGAGCCGATCCACCCATGATTCGTCCAAGGTGGCCGAATATATGGTGGTCCTGCTTGATCAAGATAAAGCATATGAGATCCACGACGATTTAGGGTTTTCACCGCATAATCGGATCATCCTACTCACGATTGGGCCTCGCGCTCGCGCACGGTGATCGTAAGCCAAACCTAGACAAGGCCTAAAAACCAACACGAGGTTGATCCTCGGAACGTCCCTGTCTAGGGCCAGCAAAGTACACCCTACACGCCGCTGGATCCTCCAACCCTTTGTAAGGCCTAACTATTGCAGATGTTAAACTAATCCTTGATGAATCAAGGAGCAACCGTAACGGATCAGATCTACTAAATAATGATCAAGCGGGGTGCCGCCCCTGCACCCATGATGAGGTACAAGGACGGCTAGATGCGCAAGGGTTGCACTACGACAAGCATATGATACTAAGAACAATGCTAACCCTAACACATCTATGATAACTACGTTGCTCGCCATCAAAAAGGCTTCAAAGCACGAGCAACGCATGAACAACGTAGGCAGGCTCGTGCTGCCTAGATCGCAAGATGCGATCTAGGCAGCATGGTGCTTACCGAAGAAACCCTCGAGACGAAGGGGTTGGCGATGCGCCGAGATTGGTTTGTGTTGAACGTTGGTTGTTGTTTATTCCATAAACCCTAGATACATATTTATAGTCCAGGGGACTTTCTAATGTGGGCGTGCACCAAACCGTGCACGAGATAAACTCTAACTTCTACGTAGCTTACTATATTAAGATACACGGGCTAACTAGCCCGAACTCTGCGCATAAAGGCCGATTCACCTATTTCTTGATGACATATCTTCAAACCCATCTTGATCGCGGCCCACCTCTGGCTTGGTCAAATTCTGGTGATAACACACTCACTCATCCACCTACCACTCCACTCTCTTCGACGGGAAAACTCGACACCATTGTTCAAACCCGAGCTTCTTGCTGTTCTTGCTCGAAATTTTCGATCTCCTTGCTCAGCTCATCTTTGCTGCTGAAATTTGGAGCATTTGTTCTCCGGTATGTGACTCCTTCGATTATCCAAATATAATTTTGAATAGTTGAGTATATCTTGAGTAATTTGCTGCTGTAGGTGACATGTTAAGTAAGTTTGCATGCTTGATTCAAGTTGTAGACATGAGTTTTGATGCATGTTTAGTACTCTAGCAAGCTCCTATAGTAGTTTCCCTCATTTATATGTCTCGAAATCAAGTTTTATAATGATTTTTGAAAAATTTCAGAAAATGGAGTGGAATAGACATCAACTCAATCAACATGAATTGGAGGTGCATGAAGTTATGAGAGTCCACCGTGCAGAGGGGGTATTCCCCTCCTACTACCCATGCACCGATTTCATGAAGAGTGCATGAATCTTTTAGGATGTTCAAAATCTAATTTCTAATACAGGGTTAGAAGATTTTGTTGTTGGTGAACCTTACCAATATGCAAAACTAACCATGTCAGTGGTGCAGGATTTTGAATACCATTGGTCCCAACCTAACCCCATGGTTCAATATAAAATCTACAATAAAACTATCAACTTGCCCCTTGATGATTTTTGTGCAGCTATCAAAGTGCCACAGTGGGGATCATGTGAGAAGATGGGGGCAGCCACCGCAACTCTTGAAACTTTACGAGATGATCTGTCAAGGGAGAAGCTTCTTGAATGAGAGTGTTAAAATTCGTAGTATTCAACTCTGATACGTATCAAACGTATCTATAATTTCTTATGTTCCATGCTACTTTTATTACAATACTTGAATGTTTTATACATACTTTACAACATTATTATACATTTTCCGGCACTAACCTATTAACAAGATGCCGAAGTGCCAGTTGTTGTTTTCTGCTGTTTTTGGTTTCAGAAATCCTAGTAAGGAAATATTCTCGGAATTGGACGAAATCAACGCCCAGGGGCCTATTTTTACAAGAAGCTTCCAGAAGACCGAAAGGGGGACGAAGTGGGGCCACGAGGCGCCGACACAACAGGGCGGCGCGGCCCTGGCCCTGGCCGCGCGGCCCTGGTGTGTGGGGCCCTCGTGCCGCCACTTTACCTACCCTTCCGCCTACTTAAAGCCTCCGTCGCGAAACCCCCTGTACCGAGAGCCACGATACGGAAAACCTTCCAGAGACGCCGCCGTCGCGAATCCCATCTCGGGGGATTCAGGAGATCGCCTCCGGCACCCTGCCGGAGAGGGGAATCATCACCGGAGGGGCTCTACATCATCATGCCCGCCTCCGGATTGATGCGTGAGTAGTTCATCCTTGGACTATGGGTCCATAGCAGTAGCTAGATGGTTGTCTTCTCCACTTGTGCTTTCATTGTATTAGATCTTGTGAGCTGCCTAACATGATCAAGATCATCTATTTGTAATGCTACATGTTGTGTTTGGCGAGATCCGATGAATATAGAATATTATGTTAAGTTGATTATCAATCTATCATATATGTGTTGTTTATGTTCTTGCATGCTCTCCGTTGCTAGTAGAGGCTCTGGCCAAGTTGATACTTGTAACTCCAAGAGGGAGTAATTATGCTCGATAGTGGGTTCATGCCTCCATTGAATCCGGGACGGTGACGGAAAGTTCTAAGGTTGTGGATGTGCTTGTTGCTACTAGGGATAAAACATTGATGCTTTGTCTAATGATATTTGTGTTGATTACATTACGCACCATACTTAATGCAATTATCCGTTGTTTACAACTTAATACCGGAAGGGGTTCGGATGATAACCCGAAGGTGGATTATTTAGGCATAGATGCATGCTTGGATAGCGGTCTATGTACTTTGTCGTAATGCCACGATTAAATCACATAGTAATCATCGTTGATATGTATTGAATCTTTATTTGTCAATTGCTCACATGTAATTTGTTCACCCAGCATGTTAGTTATCTTATTGGAGAGACACCTCTAGTGAACTGTGGACCCCGGTCCATTCTTTTACATCTGAATACATTCTACTGTTTTTACTGTTCTTTGCAAACAAACACCATCTTCCACTCGATAGGTTTAATCCTTTGTTTTCAGCAAGCCGGTGAGATTGACAACCTCACTTCGTTACGTTGGGGCAAAGTACTTTGATTGTGTTGTGCAGGTTCCACGTTGACGCCGGTTTCATCTGGTGTTGCGCCGCACTACATTCCTCCACCAACAACCTTCACGTGCTTCTTGGCTCCCTACTTGGTTCGATAACCTTGGTTTCTTACTAAGGGAAAACTTGCTGCTGTGCGCATCACACCTTCCTCTTGGGGTTCCCAACGGACGTGTACATCTACGCGCATCAAGCTATTTTTTCTGGCGCCGTTGCCGGGGAGATCAAGACACGCTGCAAGGGGAGTCTCCACTTCCAATCTCTTTACTTTGTTTTTGTCTTGCTTTATTTTATTTACTACTTTGTTTGCTGCACTTAAACAAAACACAAAAAAATTAGTTGCTAGCTTTACTTTATTTACTGTCTTGTTCTCTATATCAAAAACACAAAAAAAAATTAGTTACTTGTCTTTACTTTATTTGCTTAGTTTACTTTACTGCTATAATGGGTACTCCTGAAAATACTAAGTTGTGTGACTTCACTAGCACAAATAATAATGATTTTATATGTACTCCTATTGCTCCACCTCGCTACTACAGCGAGAATTCTATGAAATTAAACCTGCTTTACTTAATCTTGTTATGAGAGAGCAATTTTCACGGTGTTAGTACCGATGATCTTTGCTGCCCATCTTAATAATTTTGTTGAACTTTGTGAAATGCAAAAGTATAAGGATATACATGGTGATATTATAAAACTGAAATTGTTTCCTTTCTCATTAAGAGAAAGAGCTAAAGATTGGTTGCTTTCTTTGCCTAAGAATAGTATTGATTCATGGACTAAATGTAAAGATGCTTTTATTAGTAAATATTATCCTCCTGCTAAGATTATATCTTTGAGAAGTAGCATTATGAACTTTAAACAATTTGATAATGAACATGTTGCTCAAGCATGGGAGAGAATGAAATCTTTGGTAAAGAATTGCCCAACCCATGGATCGAGTACTTGGATGATCATCCAAACCTTTTATGCGAGGATTGAATTTTTCCTCGAGGAACCTATTGGATTCAGCTGCTGGAGGTACTTTTATGTCCATCACCTTGGGCGCCACAACTAAATTACTTGATGATATGATGATCAATTACTCTGAATGGCACACTGAAAGAACTCCTCAAGGTAAGAAGGTAAATTCTGTTGAACAAACCTCTTCTTTGGGTGATAAGATTGATGCTATTATGTCTATGCTTGCAAATGGTAGATCTCATATTGATCCTAATAATGTTCCTTTAGCTTCATTAGTTGCTCAAGAAGAAAATGTTGATGTGAATTTCATTAAGAACAATAATTTCAACAACAACTATAGGCCATATCCTTTTAATAATAGTAGTGGTTATGGTAATTCTTATGGTAGATCTGTTTTGCCTAATGAGGAAAAGATATTGGAAATTGAAAGAACTACTAAGAGCTTTATGCAATCTCAATATGAGCAAAATCAATTGTTTACTAAAACTATGAATGAACAATCTGCCTTGTTGAAAAATATAGGAAATCAACTTGAAAATTTGAATGTGAAAATTTCTGGTTTGCAAACTAAACTTACAAATGCTGAAAAGCGAATCTCATATATGTCTGAATCACAATCTTCTTTAATTAATAAAATGGCTGCTAAACCTGAGGATAATTATACAAAATTTTCTGCTACAGCAAATGCCATTCAAGTTAGAATTAATGATAATATTAGATTGTTGGCTGAATTGCATGCTAGGTGGGATAGAGAAGAAAAAGAAAAACTTGCTAAAGAAAATAATGTAGCTAAAGTATGGACTATTACCACCACTAGTAATGTTGATATTCTTCACATGTTGCTCCACCTCCTACTATCAATGGTAAAATAATTGGTGTTGGCAATGTTTCTACTCCTAGTGCAAAGCGTACAAAATTGCACGAAAGCTGCTAAAGCTAGCTGTTTGTGATAAAGCTCGCTGAAATTTTTCAAAATATTGGTGACAATGATTCCATTGTCTGTAGAGCATAATGGTTTAGATTTTGATGATTGTCATATTACTGAAGTTATAAAGTTCTTACAAAAACTTGCTAGAAGTCCCAATGCTAGTGCTATAAATTTAGCCTTTACAAAACATATTACAAATGCTCTCATTAAAGCTAGGGAAGAGAAATTAAAACTTGAAGCTTCTATTCCTAGGAAGTTAGAAGATGGTTGGGAGCCCATCATTAAAATGAAATTTAATGACTTTGAGTGTAATGCTTTATGTGATCTTGGTGCGAGTATTTCTGTTATGCCTAAAAAGATTTATGATATGCTTGACTTGCCACCATTGAAGAATTGTTATTTGGATGTTAATCTTGCCGATAATGTTAAAAAGAAACCTTTGGGGAGGATTGATAATGTTCGCATTACGGTTAACAATAACATTGTCCCCGTTGACTTTGTTGTCTTTGATATCGAATGCAATGCATCTTGTCCTATTGTGTTGGGAAGACCTTTTCTTCGAACTGTTGGTGCTGTTATTGATATGAAGGAAGGTAATATTAAATATCAATTTCCTCTCAAGAAAGGTATGGAACACTTCCCTAGAAAGAGAATGAAGTTACCTTTTGATTCTATTATTAGAACAAGCTATGATGTTGATGCTCCATCTCTTGATGTTACTTGATTTGCACTTTCTGCGCCTAGCTGAAAGGCGTTAAAGAAAAGCACTTCTTGGGAGATAACCCAAGTTTTATTTTATTTACTGTATTGTTGAGTCTTGGAAGTTGTTTACTACTGTAGCAACCTCTCCTTATCATGTCTTTGTGCCAAGTAAAGTTTCTATGCTAAAGTTGATGCTATATTTGGGATCGCTGCGCAGAAACAGCATTGCTGTCTGTCACGAATTCTGGCATAAGTCTCTGTAAAAAAATCGAAAAAATCTGCAAATTTACGAGCGTGATCCTCAGATACGTACGCAACTTTCATTAGTTTTGAGTTTTTCCATTTGAGCAAGTTAAGTGCCCCTTCCAGATGCATCTTTATGGACTGTTCTGTTTTTGACAGATTCTGTCTTTTATTTCGCATTGCCGCTTTTGCTATGTTGAATGAGTTTCTTTGTTCCATTAACTTTCAGAAGCTTTGTGCAATGTCCGAAGTGTTTAGAATGATTGTGTCACCTCTGAATATGTGAATTTTTGGTTATGCACTAATCCTCTAATGAGTTTGCTTGGAGTTTGTGTGAAGGAAGTTTTCAAGGGTCAAGAGAAGAGGATGATATACTATGATCAAGAAGAGTGAAAGGTCTAAGCTTGGGGATGCCCCGGTGGTTCATCCCTGCATATTTTAAGAAGACTCAAGCATCTAAGCTTGGGGATGCCCAAGGCATCCCCTTCTTCATCGACAACGTTATCAGGTCACTTCTAGTGAAACTATATTTTTATTCCATCACATTCTTATGTTCTTTACTTGGAGCATCGGTTTATTTTGTTTTGAATAAAGTTGGATCCCGCCATTCTTATATTGGAGATATTACGCTCCGCTTTTTCTTATGGAACACTTGTGTTCTTAATTGTGCTTTAATGTTCATGGCGAAAGCTAATTGCTTCGTTAGATTGCTATTTGGTTGGAATTGGAAAGTGCTGCATATGGTTTGGTAAATTTGGCAAATGTTCGAGCTCTCATAGATCATGTTTAAGCTCTTGCATCATGTAGTTTAATCTATTAATGAAGAACTACCGTAGAGCTTGTTTAATTTGGTTTGCATGATTGTTCTCTCTAAGTCTAGATATTTTTGGGTAAAGTGTTTGAACAACAAGGAAGACAAGTGTAGAGCCTTATAATGCTTGCAATATGTTCTTGTGTGAGTTTTGCTGTACTTGTTCATACTTGTGTTTGCTTCAAACAACCTTGCTAGCCCAAACCTTGTACTGAGAGGAAATGCTTCTCGTGCATCCAAACACCTTGAGCCAAAAATCCATGCCATTTGTGTCCACCATATCTACCTACTATGTGGTATTTTTCTGCCATTCCAAAGTAAATTACTTGAGTGCTACCTTTAAAATTTCATTCCTCTAACTTTACAATATATAGCTCATGGGACAAATAGCTTAAAAACTATTGTGGTGATGAATATGTAGTTATGTGTCCTAATTCTTATAAGTTGCTTGTTGAGCGGTAACCATGTTTTCTGGGGACGCCATCAACTTTATCTTTGTTGGATATCATGTGAGATGCTATGCATGTTTGTCTTGTCTGAAGTAAGTGGACTTCACGATCAAATGGTTTGAGTATGCAATTGTTAGAGAAGAACATTGGGCCGCTAACTAAAGCCATGTATCATGGTGGAAGTTTCAGTTTGGACATACAACCTCAATCTCTTATGAGAATATTAACTGTTTTTGAATGCTTAAGCATTAAAAGAGGAGTCCATTATCTGTTGTCTATGTTGTCCCGATATGGATGTCTAAGTTGAGAATAATCAAAAGCGAGAAATCCAATGCGTGCTTTCTCCTTAGACCTTTGTACAGGTGGCATAGAGGTACCCCTTTGTGACACTTGGTTGAAACATATGTTATGTGATGAGAATCCGTGTTTCCGAGCTAAGTAGGTGTTACCCTCCAAAACCCCCCGACGGGCTTTGGTTAAGCAACACGAAGAGCCGGGAAGCTCCCAGGGCCGTTTAGTGGATCCCTGGCACCTCGCGTCGTCCCGCAAATCTTCTGGCGCGCGTCCTGGCGGTTGCTAGGGCGTGCCACCCGACCTATACCCGAGTCAGGAAGGTGTTAGTGCTTCAATTGTTCCTGCATGGTAGACACGTGCACATTAAAAACGAGCCTTATCGGCTCTCAGGTTTCCCTGTGGATCGGCTCAAAGAGCCGATCGCCCCATGGTCCTTGATGGATTAGCAATGGCATGGGGATCCTGCTTGATCAGGCCAAAGCTAAAACGATCCACGACAGTTTAGGGTTTTCACCGCATAATCGGAACGTCCTACGTGCGATCGGGCCTAGCGGCTACGAGAGACGATGCAAACTATCCCTACGAGAGGCCTAAAAACCAACATGTGTTGATCCTCGGAACATCCCTCGCAGGGACGGTAAACAACACCTAACGCACCACCGGATCGTCCGAGCCCCAGCATAAGGCCTAACTATGCAGATATTAAACTAATCCTCGCGGATGCAAGGAGCAACTATAACGGATCGGATCTACTAAACATGATCAAGCAAGATGCTGCCCTTACGTCTAGATCGACGTAAGGGCAGCAAGGTGTCTAGGGACGGCATTGCCACGCAGATATGCACGTGAAAGCACCAATGCAAGCCCCTAAACACCTAAGGATAAATAGTACCGCTCGCCATCAACAAGGCTTCAGCACGAGCAGTACAAAGGTAACGAATAAACTTACGCTGCCTAGATCGCAAGATGCGATCTAGGCAGCATGGTGCTTACCCGGGAGAAACCCTCGTATGAAAGGGGTGGCGATGCGCCGATATTGGTTTGTGTTGGTTGAACGATGATTGTCCTCCTTTTCCGATAACCCTAGATACATATTTATAGTCCAAGGGACTTTCTAATTGAGGCGTGCACCTAACCGTGCACGGGCCAGACTCTATCTCTTTAATCTAAATTACAACGCGATCTAATAATATTATAGATACATGGGCGATTAAGCCCGAACTCTCAGCGCAAGACCGCTTCAAAGATGCTTCATGTGTACGTCCTTCAAGCCCATCTTCAATTACGGCCCGCCTCCTGATTTAGCCAAAATCGGGTGGTAACACATGCCCCCCTGGTTTTGATAATGATAATTGCAAAACCATCTGTTTCCTTCGAAGGGTCATGTCGTGGCAGAACCGCCGCAGTTTTCTCCATGATGACGTCTTGCCTCCTCGCCTTCTCTGCACGACTTGACGGTTCTGGTACCACGTCCTCGGGAACTGCTTAGGCATTAAACCATATATTCCCCCTTTTTATTCGGCCACTTCCTGTAGTTCTCTTCCTCATCCTCCTTGCACTAGCACTCCCAAAAAAACCCTCCTGCGCCACCATGTCTTCCTCTTCATCGGATCTTTCTGCGCAGTCCTCCCCCTTCCGCGAGCCAACGCCGGAGTGGAACCCGGAGGAGGCCCATGCGGCCAACATCCGCCGCGCCATCGAGGCCGGGGACGAACCAAGCCACAACTTCTCTCTCTGGTCAGAGGACGACCAGTCCCTGACCGACGGGGAGAGCGACCTCTGCTTCCTCGCCAATGAAGAAGCGGTGGAGGAAAGCGACGACGACCATCTTCCCTGGGACGGGGCCCCCTCTTCCGAGGAAGAGGGGAAGGAGGAGGAGGAAGAAGATGACAGCTCTTCCGACGAGCCGCCGGCCAAGCGCCACTGCCCTTGGCCCGGGAACCTCAGCGACTTCGACAGTGATGACGACGACGCGGACGAGGAGGACGAAGACGACGAGGGTCCTGCCGGTGGTCGCTACAGCAGCGACGACGAGCCGGCGGGGAGCAGTGCTGACGACGGCGATGATGATGACGACGACGAGGGCAGCAATGGCCCCTAGATAGGACCTTAGCCAGCAGTAGTAGATGGGGTAATGTATCCCCTAGGATCCTTTTGAGAGCAATCAGCTTTCTATGTAAGAAATTTAATTTATCAATGAAGAATTCCCCCAACTCGATTTTGTCGATCTTCTTCATGGTAATCTAGCCGATTTCCCTTCATATTGAGCCTACCGACTACCAGATTGGTCGGTGCTTAATGAGCCGATGGCAATGCATTGGACTCTTATGGCAAATTCGAGGTAGTTCCATCCGGACCTCCACCTCCCGGACGAGCCACAATCGTGCAACTCCCAGATCCATATTGGGCTTTAGTGGCATCTTCGTCTCCCGGATCCTCTTTGCCTTCAGGAGGTCTTAGGACCGTTGTTAGAACAACTCTGCTACTGAAGCTAATACTTTTGCGGAACAGGCATTATTCGCCCACAACTGTCCTTGCAATGCTTCATCCCTTCGTAGCCACAACTGGTCCAGAGCCCATCAACGATCATTGCTTAATAAGCCGATGTTAACGCATCGGTCCTACGTAGTCTATCCCTCCATTCCTCAACTGACGACTTTGAGACCTGGTAATCTTCAAGAATTCATCATTTGCTGAAGAAAGCTGTGGCGAAGGATCAACCGATGAGATCCCAATCGGCTTCTAAAACAGAACATCCATCAGACCAGCTGCCCCCCGAGCCCCAGTCAGGGTGAGAATGAAAGTGCACCAACCGCATTGGGCCACTACCAGCTTCTCAACTGTGGTGCAGCATCAGCCGATTCTGACTAAATCGGTTGTTAACAGCAGAGAATCTCCCAGGTGAGCTGCCCCCCGAGTCTCTTTGGTCCAATGAGGCAACCTCTGGTGAGAATGAAGTTCAGTCCGACTGGATGATCGTCGGTTGTTCTCATGATCCTGGCCTGATCCGCACGTCCATGCTGTTCTTGCTGCCAAGCTCGAAGTCTTGCAAAAAGAGTTGGAAGTTCTTGAAGAGCGGGCCCGAATCGCCAAGCAATCCCAATGAGGGGTTCCTCCAGTAGATGACTGCTTTATTAGGCTTCCGCTTATATCCCTTGAGTCGATGGCCGTGCATCGGCTTTGAATTCTTAAGTCGATGTCTACGCATCGGCTGTGCTCAAATTTTTTTGTATTTTTGATTTTTTCGCGGCCGATTTGCTTACGTATCGGCCCCCATACTTGAGCTGCTCTGCTGGACGTTTGTCATTCGTTTCCAGCTCCGTATCCTCGTATCTCATCCCTCTATGTGCCCCCCGAGCCGATTCTGTCAAGTAATTGATGGTATCGGCTCTTCAGGCATCTGCTGGATCAATGCTGAATACAGACGAAGGTATGCTAAGGATAATTTCGGCCGATTGCGGGAATCGGCCTCCCTTCTCGTTGCAATGCTTTGGTGATGATTTGCAACTTCTTGGATTTCCACTGTAGCTACGTGACGTGTTGGAGATAAAATCCTTTACTTTTTATTTTTTGAGGGCCGATCGCTGGGATCGGCCTTGCCACGTATGTCCGGTGCCTTGGACGTGCTACTCTGTCAGGACCACGGACACCATGTTTGTGTCAGCCGATGCCTGTGTATCGGCATCAGCCGATGCTTGTGCATCGGCTTTCGCCTGTTTTGGGCGCCATACTTTCTTTGGCGGGCGCGCCTTCGTCTCCACCGTTTGCTGGATACTCGCGGCCAGATCGGGCCGCGCTCTTCTCAACGTGTATAGGTACTGTGCTTCGGCTTCTTCCAAGTTTCGCAGCCGCTGCACCCGACGCTTCTGAGAATGGCTGAGTCCATCAGGGCACCACCTTGGATGGTGATACCTTTCTTCTTCTCCATCGGACTCCTCGAAGTCCTCTTCTTGAGATGACTCAGCTCGTTTACTCTGATGTGGGAGAGGTCCTAGACGCTCGAACACTGAAACTTCGCTCGTCCTTCTCCTTTGCTTGTGTGCATTACGAGGCGGTCCTCGATTGTTGGCAATCAGCTCATTCCTGAGTCCCAGCAATGTTTGAAGAAGGGACAGTCCCAGTGCTTGTCCACGTTATCTTGCTCCTTTGACCTCTCGCTGGCGCGACGTTCGTACCCGTCGTTGTTGCCGCTGTTCTGACGATACCTCCTGTTCTCTGCATCAGACCGACGATGTTTCTCACCGTCTTCGTCGTAGCGTCGACGTCGGTCGTACTGCTGCTCATATTTGTTGAGGAGATGTACGGATAATGGGCGCTGATACCGTATGCTTCCCACCTCCTCCTCGGTCAGGTACCGTCTATCATCATCATGGGGCCGGTCGCGTGGAACGGCCTCCTCTTTATCCTTGCCACGAGAATGGCTGCTCTCTGCTTTGTCCGCGCCATGGCGAATCACAAACCCTGCCATATTGACATCGAAAGAGAACCCTGGTTCTCTTATGGAGTGGCTTAGGTCCACCATGTTGACGTCCGGAAACGGACGCCTGTCTACCTTCATGGCAAACTGTCCGAAAGTTAATCGGCCTCGATTCTATCGCCATCTGAATTTGTGCGCGCGGTACTTTGCGGTCGTTGGTGGTGTGCGTGAACGTATGATGCCATTTGCGGTATGGCCTCTTGTTCATCTCCTGTGCTTGTAGGGATCTTGTGGCCTTCGGGTAGCTTCAATCTGTTTCTCTTTCAGCGGCAGATCGAAGATGCTGTTCGGTTTTGGTCACGTCAAAGTCCAACCCTCTTGGAGGTCCTGGCGGATTCACCCATTGGCAGGACACAGGTACTGGCGTCCGAGTCCACTCGGCTACTGCAACTTCCTGATCTTCCGAGAAATCTTCATCTTCATCGGCATTGACCAGGCTAATCGCGCGCTTGAACTTGTCTTGGTACAGTTCTGGATGGCGCTGTTCATATAAGGTCAGCCTGCTGACCAAGTGCGTCAACGAGTTGTACTCGACTTGGAATGTCAGGTCCTTGAACGACGCTGCAAGGCCTGCCACGGCCAGCTCGACTGCCTCCTTCTCAGTCAGATGAGCCGAATAGCATCGGTTCTTGACAGTTCTGAAACGTTGGATGTACTCAGAAACTGTCTCTCCTCGCTTCTGCCGAACCTGAGCTAGCTCGGCAATACCAGCTTCAGTACCTTCTGAATGGTACTGGGTGTGGAACAGTTCCTCCAGCTGCTTCCACGATTGCACTGAATTTGGCGGCAACGAGGTGTACCACCCAAACGCTGGACCGGTGAGGGACTGCGAGAAAAACCTCACCCGTAGCTGATCCGATACTGAAACCATGCCCAGCTGGGCCAGGTATCGGCTCACGTGCTCGATGGAGCTTGACCCTTCTGACCCACTGAATTTGTTGAAGTCCGGAAGCCGGTACTTAGGTGGTAGTGGGATCAGGTCAAACTCATTGGGGTACGGCTTGGAATAGCCGATTATCTTTTTCTTCGGCAAGATGCCGAACTGATCTCTCAGGACTGGGCTGATTTGATCTGCGGTGGAGGTACTGGCGGCTGAGCTTTCCTGGATTGGTGCAGTGGTGTACTTGGCTAGCCACGCTTGCTTCTCAGCTTCTGCTCCTAAACTCCCCGCTGCTGCAGTCGTTCTTCCTGCCGGAACAAGTGCTCCTGCTCCGGCAATCCCTCCTGGTGGAGCCTGGATCGCCTGCGTCCAGTTGCTGCAGTCCGGTACGTACGTGCATACGTATCCGTGCGGGATTTCCTTGGGCGGGTCATGTAAGAATTGATAGTCGCCCGGATCACCCCCATCTTTGTAGACGACGTATGCCGGTGAGCCTTGTTGCTGTGGAGCCGCTGTTGCGTACGGCGAGGCGGCCTGGTGTGGAGTTGCATCTCTCCCTGGTGAGTCCCTAGAACAGGTCCTGAAGGGGAGTACCGACGCTCCATGATTTCTTGCACCACACGGAGCGCAACGCGCTCCAACGTATTCACCAGGCTCTCAGAGTGCCGATGCAGTGAATGGGCCACCATGTAGTTGATCTCTTGTCGCAGGGCTCTGGTACGTTCCTCGCGAAGGGAGAGACGAGATCCAACCCATCGAGGATGCCTCGTGGTGCGATTCCTTTGAACCTGACGCCATGCGACCGGGTCTTCTCAAAGGAGCCGATGAGTTCGGCGTCCAGGATGGCCTTCAAGTCATCGTACTTCTTCTTGTGTTCCGTGGGGAGATCCTCGTACGTGATCGGTTTCTCCGCCACCTCGGATGTCGATGCCGACATGGATGCTGAAGAAGATGTTGCCGCAGATGTCGATGTAGCTGTCGCAGAAGATGTCCCACCGGGCGTGCCAGAATGTGTTACCCTCCAAAACCCCCCGACGGGCTTTGGTTAAGCAACACGAAGAGCCGGGAAGCTCCCAGGGCCGCTTAGTGGATCCCTGGCACCTCGCGTCGTCCCGCAAATCTTCTGCGCGCGTCTCGGCGGTTGCTAGGGCGTGCCACCTGACCTATACCTGGTCAGGAAGGTGTTAGTGCTTCAATTGTTCCTGCATGGTAGACACGTGCACATTAAATACGAGCCTTATCGGCTCTCAGGTTTCCCTGTGGATCGGCTCAAAGAGCCGATCGCCCCATGGTCCTTGATGGATTAGCAATGGCATGGGGATCCTGCTTGATCAGGCCAAAGCTAAAACGATCCACGACGGTTTAGGGTTTTCACCGCATAATCGGAACGTCCTACGTGCGATCGGGCCTAGCGGCTACGAGAGACGATGCAAACTATCCCTACGAGAGGCCTAAAAACCAACATGTGTTGATCCTCGGAACATCCCTCGCAGGGACGGTAAACAACACCTAACGCACCACCGGATCGTCCGACCCCAGACATAAGGCCTAACTATGCGGATATTAAACTAATCCTCGCGGATGCAAGGAGCAACTATAACGGATCGGATCTACTAAACATGATCAAGCAAGATGCTGCCCTTACGTCTAGATCGACGTAAGGGCAGCAAGGTGTCTAGGGACGGCATTGCCACGCAGATATGCACGTGAAAGCACCAATGCAAGCCCCTAAACACCTAAGGATAAATAGTACCGCTCGCCATCAACAAGGCTTCAGCACGAGCGGTACAAAGGTAACGAATAAACTTACGCTGCCTAGATCGCAAGATGCGATCTAGGCAGCATGGTGCTTACCCGGGAGAAACCCTCGTATGAAAGGGGTGGCGATGCGCCGAGATTGGTTTGTGTTGGTTGAACGATGATTGTCCTCCTTTTCCGATAACCCTAGATACATATTTATAGTCCAATGGACTTTCTAATTGAGGCGTGCACCTAACCGTGCACGGGCCAGACTCTATCTCTTTAATCTAAATTACAACGCGATCTAATAATATTACAGATACATGGGCGATTAAGCCCGAACTCTCAGCGCAAGGCCGCTTCAAAGATGCTTCATGTGTACGTCCTTCAAGCCCATCTTCAATTACGGCCCGCCTCCTGATTTAGCCAAAATCGGGTGGTAACAGTAGGACAAGGTGCGAGCACTATTAGTACTCTATGCATGAGACATGCAACTTGTAGGAAGTATTATGCATAGCACATATGAATTATTACTACCGTTGACAAAATTGTTTCTATGTTTTCAAAAAAAAAAGCTTTAGCACAAAAATAGTAATCCATGCTTCCCTCTGCGAAGGGCCAATCTTTTACTTTATTGTAGAGTCAGTTTACCTACTTCTTTCTATCTTAGAAGCAAACACTGGTGTTAACTGTGTGCATTGATTCTTACATGTTTACTTATTGCACCTGTTATATTACTCTATGTTGACAAATATCCATGAGATATACATGTTACAAGTTGAAAGCAATTGCTGAAACTTAATCATCCTTTGTGTTGCTTCAATGCATTCTACTTTGAATTTATTGCTTATGAGTTAGCTCTTATGCAAGTCTTATTGATACTTGTTTGAAAGTACTATTCATGAAAAGTTTTGCTATATGATTCATTTGTTTAGTCATTATCTTTGTTAGCAATCTTTTGTTCAGATCACTCCATTCATCTCATATGCTTTACAATAATGTTGATCAATATTATGTTAGTAGCATGTCACTTCAGAAATTATTTGTGTTATCGTTTACCTACTCGAGGACGAGTAGGAACTAATCTTGGGGATGCTTGATACATCTCAAACGTATCTATAATTTCTTATGTTCCATGCTACTTTTATTACAATACTTGAATGTTTTATACATACTTTACAGCATTATTATACATTTTCCGGCACTAACCTATTAACAAGATGCCGAAGTGCCAGTTGCCGTTTTCTGCTGTTTTTGGTTTCAGAAATCCTAGTAAGGAAATATTCTCGGAATTGGACGAAATCAACGCCCAGGGGCCTATTTTTACACGAAGCTTCCAGAAGACCGAAAGGGGGACGAAGTGGGGCCACGAGGCGCCGAGACAACAGGGCGGCGCGGCCTGGCCCCTGGCCGCGCGGCCCTGGTGTGTGGGGCCCTCGTGCCGCCACTTGACCTACCCTTCCGCCTACTTAAAGTGTCCGTCGCGAAACCCCCTGTACCGAGAGCCACGATACGGAAAACCTTCCAGAGACGCCGCCGTCGCGAATCCCATCTCGGGGGATTCAGGAGATCGCCTCCGGCACCCTGCCGGAGAGGGGAATCATCACCGGAGGGGCTCTACATCATCATGCCCGCCTCCGGATTGATGCGTGAGTAGTTCATCCTTGGACTATGGGTCCATAGCAGTAGCTAGATGGTTGTCTTCTCCGCTTGTGCTTTCATTGTATTAGATCGTGTGAGCTGCCTAACATGATCAAGATCATCTATTTGTAATGCTACATGTTGTGTTTGGCGAGATCCGATGAATATAGAATATTATGTTAAGTTGATTATCAATCTATCATATATGTGTTGTTTATGTTCTTGCATGCTCTCCGTTGCTAGTAGAGGCTCTGGCCAAGTTGATACTTGTAACTCCAAGAGGTTGTGGATGTGCTGTTGCTACTAGGGATAAAACATTGATGCTTTGTCTAATGATATTTGTGTTGATTACATTACGCACCATACTTAATGCAATTATCTGTTGTTTACAACTTAATACCGGAAGGGGTTCGGATGATAACCTGAAGGTGGATTATTTAGGCATAGATGCATGCTGGATAGCGGTCTATGTACTTTGTCGTAATGCCCTGATTAAATCACATAGTAATCATCGTTGATATATATTGAATCTTTATTTGTCAATTGCTCGTCTGTAATTTGTTCACCCAGCATGTTATTTATCTTATTGGAGAGACACCTCTAGTGAACTGTGGACCCCGGTCCATTCTTTTACATCTGAATACATTCTACTGTTTTTACTGTTCTTTGCAAACAAACACCATCTTCCACTCGATAGGTTTAATCCTTTGTTTTCAGCAAGCCGGTGAGATTGACAACCTCACTGTTACGTTGGGGCAAAGTACTTTGATTGTGTTGTGCAGGTTCCACGTTGGCGCCGGTTTCACTGGTGTTGCGCCGCACTACCTTCCTCCACCAACAACCTTCACGTGCTTCTTGGCTCCTACTGGTTCGATAACCTTGGTTTCTTACTGAGGGAAAACTTGCTGCTGTGCGCATCACACCTTCCTCTTGGGGTTCCCAACGGACGTGTACATCTACGCGCATCAAACTCCCATCTATTTGCTATTTTGCTTACTTTATCACCAAGTGCGTCCTTGCTAGAAAGAATGCAAATAAGTTATCCATTCATGATTTGGTTTTCTTAGCTGCTACATTGCAACGTGATAGAACTTATAATTTGGGTGCTTTGATAGCTTTTAGGCTTGCTACTAACCGTGATAAAGGAGGAATTTGTGGGGGTCTCATTGCCTCTCGTTTGCTAGCTATGCATGGTGTAGAACCTCACCCTCTTGATATTCAGCTCTAATTGTTTCCATGATAAAACATGACTTTGTTTCTAATTGGTCTAACTCGAATAACTTGTCCTATGAGATAACCTTTTTTCAAGAAGAAGTAGAGAGTAACTAAAACTGAAAGACAAGTTGGACTGCCTGCACCTGCTTTGTTTAACCTTGATTCCAGGGAAAATTGGTCGGTAGACACGCGTGAAGCACACGTCCGTTGGGAACCCCAAGTGGAAGTTGTGATGCGTATAGAAGCAAGTTTCCCTCAGTATGAAACCAAGGTTATCGAACCAGTAGGAGTCAAGGAACACGTGAAGGTTGTTGGTGGAGGAGTGTAGTGCGGCACAACACCGATGAAACCGGCGCCAACGTGGAACCCGCACAACCCAATCAAGATACTTTGCCCCAACGTAACAGATGAGGTTGTCAATCTCACCGGCTTGCTGAAAACAAAGGATTAAACGTATAGTGTGGAAGATGATGTTTGTTTGCAAAGAACAGTAGAGAACAATGATTGCAGTAGATTGCATTCAGATGTAAAAGAATGGACCGGGGTCCACAGTTCACTAGTGGTGTCTCTCCAATAAGATAAATAGCATGCTGGGTGAACAAATTACAGGTGGGCAATTGACAAATAAAGATTCAATACATATCATGATGATCACTATGAGATTTAATCAGGGCATTACGACAAAGAACATAGACCGCCATCCAGCATGCATCTATGCCTAAATAGTCCACCTTCGGGTTAGCATCCGCACCCCCTCCTGTATTAAGTTGCAAACAACAGACAATTGCATTAAGTACGGTGTGTAATGTAATCAACACAAATATCCTTAGACAAAGCATTGATGATCTGTATTCATAAGATCCCACCAAACACAATTGTCAACACATATATGATAGATTGATAATCAACTTGACATAATATTCTATATTCATAAGATCCCACCAAACACAACATGTAGGATTACAAATAGATGATCTTGATCATGCTAGGCAGCTCACAAGATCTAAACATGATAGCACAAGAGGAGAAGACAACCATCTAGCTACTGCTATGGACCCATAGTCCAAGGATGAACTACTCACGCATCAATCCGGTGGCGGGCATGATGATGTAGAGCCCTCCGGTGATGATTCCCCTCTCCGGCAGGGTGCCGGAGGCGATCTCCTGAATCCCCCGAGATGGGATTGGCGGCGGCGGCGTCTCTGGAAGTATTTCCGTATCGTGGCTCTCGGTAATAGGGTTTTCGCGACGGAGGCTTTAAGTAGGCGAAAGGGCAACGCAGGGGGGCGCCCGAGGGGCCCACACCATAGGGCGGCGCGGGCCCCACCCAGGGCGCGCGGCCCTATGGTGGCGGCGCGGGCCCCACCCAGGCCCCGTGGCCCTATGGTGGCGGCGCGGGCCCCACCCAGGCCGCGCGGCCCTATGGTGGCGGTGCCTCGTCGCCCCACTTCGTATCCCTTTCGGTCTTCTGGAAGCTTCGTGGAAAAATAAGACCCTGGGCGTTGATTTCGTCCAATTCCGAGAATATTTCCTTTGTAGGATTTCTCGAAACCAAAAACAGCAGAAAACAAGAATCGGCGCTTCGGCATCTTGTTAATAGGTTAGTGCCGGAAAATGCATAATAATGATGTAAAGTATGTATAAAACATGTGAGTATTGTCATAGAAGTAGCATGGAACATAAGAAATTATAGATACGTTGGAGACGTATCAAGCATCCCCAAGCTTAGTTCCTACTCGCCCTCGAGTAGGTAAACGATAACAACAAATAATTTCTGAAGTGACATGCTACCAACATAATCTTGATCAACTTTATTGTAAAGCATATGAGATGAATGGAGTGATCTGAAGCAATAGATTGCTAACAAAGAGATAATGACTAAATGATGCGCGTGATGTACACGTCCGTTGGGAACCCCAAGAGGAAGGTGTGATGCGCACAGCAGCAAGTTTTCCCTCAGAAAGAAACCAAGGTTATCGAACCAGTAGGAGCCAAGAAGCACGTGAAGGTTGTTGGTGGAGGAGTGTAGTACGGCGCAACACCAGTGAAACCGGCGCCAACGTGGAACCTGCACAACACAATCAAGCTACTTTGCTCCAACGTAATAGTGAGGTTGTCAATCTCACCGGCTTGCTGAAAACAAAGGATTAAGCGTATCGAGTGGAAGATGGTGTTTGTTTGCAAAGAACAGTAAGAACAATAATTGCAGTAGATTGTATTCAGATGTAAAAGAATGGACCGGGGTCCACAATTCACTAGTGGTGTCTCTCCAATAAGATAACTAGCATGCTGGGTGAACAAATTACAGGTGGGCAATTGACAAATAAAGATTCAATACATATCAATGATGATTACTATGAGATTTAATCAGGGCATTACGACAAAGTTGTTGACGTCAGAAACCCACTGGCGGGCAGTGACTGGTCAACACCGTAGAGCCGGGAACAACTAGGGCTGCGGCTGGCCCCAGTCCCTCAGAGCGACGGCCCGCAAAGCCTCCTGGTCGCGCGCCGATGCAAATTGCAAGGGCGTGCCACCCGACCTATACCCGGTCGTGAAGGTGTGGATGATGCCTCGCTTAGTTTCCTCGCAGGCACACACGTACACATTAAATACGAGCCTCGATCGGCTCTCGAGTTGTCCCGTGAATCGGCTCATAGAGCCGATCCACCCATGATTCGTCCAAGGTGGCCGAATATATGGTGGTCCTGCTTGATCAAGATAAAGCGCATGAGATCCACGACGATCTGGGGTTTTCACCGCATAATCGGATCATCCTACTCACGATTGGGCCTCGCGCTCACGCACGGTGATCGTAAGCCAGCCCTAGACAAGGCCTAAAAACCAACACTAGGTTGATCCTCGGAACGTCCTGTCTAGGGGCAGCAAACTACACCCCGCATGCCGCTGGATCCTCCAACCCTTTGTAAGGCCTAACTATTGCGAGATATTAAACTAATCCTTGATGGATCAAGGAGCGATCGTAACGGATCGGACCTACTAAACGATGATCAAGCGGGGTGCCGTCCCCGCACCCATGATGAGGTACAAGGACGGCTAGATGCGCAAGGGTTGCACTACGGAAGCATATGATACCGAGAACAATGCTAACCCTAACACATCTATGATAACTACGTTGCTCGCCATCAAAAAGGCTTCAAGCACGAGCAACGCATGAACAACTAGGCAGGCTCGTGCCGCCTAGATCGCGAGATGCGATCTAGGCAGCATGGTGCTTACCGGAGGAACCCTCGAGACGAAGGAGTTGGCGATGCGCCGAGATTGGTTTGTGTTGAACGTTGGTTGTTGTTTTATTCCATAAACCCTAGGTACATATTTATAGTCCAGCGGACTTTCTAATGTGGGCGTGCACCAAACCGTGCACGAGATAAATTCTAACTTTACGTAACCTACTACAGAGATACACGGGCTAACTAGCCCAAACTTGGTTAACAAGGCCGATTTACATATCTCTTCCATATGTATATCTTCAAGTCCATCTTGATCGCGGCCCACCTCCGACCTCGGTCAAATTCTCGGTGATAACACATGCCCCCCTGGTTTTGGAAATGACATTTCCAAAATCATTATGCTTTTTCCGTCGGGTCATGTCATGGCAGAGCAGAACTGTCGCAGTATACTTCCCGATGACGTCTTGCCTCCTCGCCTTCTCTGCGCGACTTGACGGTTCTGGCACCGTGTCCTCGAAAACTGTTTGGGCATTAAACGCTTTGCCCCTTTTTATTTGGCCACCCCCCATAATTCCTTCCTTCACCCCCTAGCTCCACAGCAGCCATCGGCAAACCAAAAAACCCCCATTAGCCCCCATGGATTCTTCCCCTTCCACTACCTCCTCTGGCCTGTCCCTCCAGTCCTCCTCCTCCAGCGAGCTCGAGCAGGAGGTTGATCTGATGGCCATCTACGAGGCCCGCGCCCCAGAATATTGGGACGCGTGGGACTGGGACTTCTCCAATGAGTCGGAAGACGACGAACCCCTCACCGACGGGGACGACGACCTTCAATTCCTCCTTGACGAAGAGCTGGAAGCAACAAGTGACGACGACCTCTTCCCCTGGGAAGGGGGCTTCTCCTCCGATGAGGAGGAGGAAGAGGAGGAAGAAGACGAGGACGACCCCCTCGAGGGTTATCCACCAGCCGAAGCGCCTTCGCATGTGGTGGGATGACGATGACAGCCGATGACGAAGAAGAGGATGAAACCCCCGCAAAGGGCCTCGGGAGCAGCCGACGAGGAGCCCGTCGGCGAGCAGCGCCGATGGGAACTCCGGGGATGATGAGGAAGGCAGTGACGGCCTGTAAATTAGGATCTACCAGTGTAGGTCTAGTAGTAGCGGCCCCTCCTTTTGTTCTTCTCTTCTTAAGCAATCGGTTCCTTCCTTGTAAGAAATCTAGTTATCAATGGAAAATCCCCCAACTTGATTTCGCTGATTCTTTTTATGCTACCTAAGCCGATTGTTAACTCAATCGATTTTTAATGAGCCGATTTCCACACATCGCTCCCCATCCCTTTGGCATCGGAATGATTGTGAGGCTGGTCAGTGCTCAACAAGCCTGTACCCGTGGAATCAGCCGATGACCATGTAATCGGCTTCCCCAACAGAGCATCCAGGAGGCCAGCTGCTCCCCGAGCTTCAAACGGGACGAGAACCATGATGAGGGTCTGCAATTCAGACAAACAGCCCTAGGTATGATCATGTCCGGAAGCGACATCGCGCAGGGCCACCCAGCCGATCATCCTTCTCCCATTGTCAGCCACTACTTTGGGCGATCTCCCCTGGCTTAATGAACAATAAGCTATCTTGGGATGCCAACTCTCTCATAACCGTATTGCCAAACCGATGATGAGGCAACTTCGAGTGCTCGTACTAGAGCCGATGGCCGCGCGTCGGTTTTGCACCATGAGACACTTCAAACCGGATCATGACTCTTACCCATTAATCCCGCAGGCTGGTAATTTGATCTTGGGCAAGTGTCTTCAGCGGAGCTCTAGGCCTGTCTCTCAATTGATGTGGTAACTAGTATACTTTGGTGACGCCAGCGCTATTCCTCTGACAAGTTATGGTATAACGCTAGCCGATTCCGAAAATAACTCGGCTTCTGATATCAAAGGATCCTCCAGTACAAAGAAATCTCCACTGTCAGGTGCCCCCCGAGCCTTTGACCAAGGCGAGCATGAAAGTGTACCGACAGTATCGGGCCACTATCCGCTTCTCAGCTGCGGAGCAGCATCAACCGACTCTAACCAAATCGGCTGTTCAACAACAGAGGACCTCCAGACCAATGGGGCAACCTTTAGTGAAAATGAGTTCAATCTAGCTGGATGATCGCCGGTTATTCTCTTGACTCCAGCCTGATTGGGTACGGCTGCAATCCTTGAATTTGCCAGCAGCGTTACACCTGAGGGCTTGCAAACGACGCTGGGGATCCTCGCAGAAAAGATCTGAATCACCAAACAGTTGGAGAGATCTTCGCAGAGCCTCATCCTGTAACAAGTGTAGCACCAACCGATTCTAACCAAATCGGCTTCTCAAAAGCAGAGGACCTCCAACGAGCATTGCCCCCCGAGCTTCTTCAGCTTTCATCAATGTAGCAGAAAAAACTAGTCAACCTCCCCCTTGAACTGAGAGGCCTCCAGATGGAGTGGCTCTAACGGACTAAAAGTAGCCCTGGACGCCCATTTGCAACGGTTGTTTTCCTTGAGTCGATGTCTGCGCATCGGCTGTGCTCAAAAATTTTCAATTTTTTCACGGCCGATTTGTGTGTCGGCCCCCATACTTGATAATGTTGCCACATATGTATTTTATCCATCTTTCCAATTTTTTCACGGCCGATTTGTGTGTCGGCCCCCATACTTGATAATGTTGCCACATATGTATTTTATCCATCTAGATGCCCCCCCGAGCCGATTCTGTCAAGAAAATTGATGGTATCGGCTCTTGAGGTAGTCCCTGCTGGGTCAAGTGGGGATAATTTCGGCCGATTGCTGGAATCGGCCTCCACGTTGCTTGCTCGGTGAAGGTCTTTGTAATGTTCCTTCACAAATCTTTTGGGGCCGGTCACAAGGACTAGCCTCACCACATTTGTCCATCGATGTTGTTCCTGTTTATACGGTCAGTCCGGTGGATAGAACTAGCCTTACCCCGTTCTTTGTCACATCGATGCGTTCGCAATCGTCCAGACTGATGCCCGAGAGTGGTTCTTGACCTGATGCCTCCCAAATGCCCATGCCGGCTGTTGAAATCTCGGCTGAATCATCGGCGTGGACGACCTCCACTTCATCTCCATCCCACTGTATTAGGCATTGGTGCATCGTGGATGGGATGCAACAGTTGGCGTGGATCCAATCCCTCCCTAATATCACAGCATAGGTGCTTTTGCTGTCGACAATAAAGAACGTCGTAGGGATGGTCTTCCTTCCTACGGTTAGATCCACGTTTAGAACACCTTGTGCGTCAGATGCTTGGCCGTTGAAATCGCTCAATGTTACATTGGTTTTAATTAAATCCGAGCTGGAGCGTCCCAACCGACGTAGCATGGAATATGGCATAATGTTGACTGCCGCTCCGGTGTCCACCAACATCTTATTGACAAGTTGCCCATTAATGTAACCTCGCAAGTACAGGGCCTTCAGATGTCTGTAACTCCTTTCTCGTGGCTTTTCGAAGATGACCGGCCGTGGGCCGCAGTCCAATTGCGCCACAGGTGCTTCACATAACCTTGGAGCGCTAAATTCCGCAGGAAGGATGAAGACCATGTTCGTGCCGACCGATGTTTCATCATCGGCTTTCCTTTGCTTAGGGCGCCACTCTTTCTTTGTGGCCGACCTTCCTCATCCAGGGTTCGCTCGAACTTTGGCGGCCGTGTCAGGCCGTGCCTTCCTCAACTCGTGCATATATAACCTTTCGGCTTCTTCTAACGCACGCAGTCGCTGAACCCTTCGTTTTTCGGAATGGCTGAGCCCATCAGGGCACCATCTTGGCCGATGATACTTGTCTTCTTCATCATCGTCCTCTAGTTCCTCGCGATCTTCCATCTGGACGGACTCAGCGTGCTTGCTCCAAGGCGGGAGAGGCCCTAGCCGCTCGAACACGGACACCTTAGCCGTACCCTTCTTGCTTCGTTTACATTCTGGACAATTGCCGATTGTTGGCAATCGGCTCATTCCTGAATCCCAGCAGTATCTGAAGAAGGGGCAGTCCCAGTGCCTATCCACGTTGTCCGGCTCCTCAGACCTCCCTCTGGCGCTACGTTCGTACCCGTCGTCGTGGCCGTTGTCCTGGCGATACTTCCCGTCTGCATCAGACCGATGATCTCTTTGATCGTCTTCACCGTAACGGCGACGTCGGTCGTATGGCTGATCGTCATTGTTGAGGCGATGCTTGGGAAATGGGCGTAGATGCCGTGGGTTTCTCACCTCCTCCTTGGCCGGGTACCGTTTATCGTCGTCTTGGGGCCGGTCACGTGGAACGGCCTCCTCTTTCTCCTTGCCACGAGAATGGCTGCTCTCTGCTTTGTCCGCGTCATGGCGAATCACGAACCCGGCCATATTGGCATCGAAAGAGAACCCTGGTTCTCTTATGGAGTGGCTGAGATCGACCGTGTTGACGCCAGGCAACGGACGTGTGTCTCCGTCGAGCTTGAGGCCGTGCGAACGGGTCTTGCGGAAAGAGCCGATGAGGTCGGCTTCGAGGAGGACCTTGGCCTCGTCATACTTCTTCTCGAGCTCGCCAGTGAGGTCCTCGTAAGTGACCGGAGTCTCTTCCGCCATCTTGGATGTAGATGGCGATGTGGTGGATGTCGTGGAAGATGGTCCCACCGGGCGTGCCAGAATGTGTTGACGTCAGAAACCCACTGGCGGGCAGTGGATCGGTCAACACCGTAGAGCCGGGAACAACTAGGGCTGCGGCTGGCCCCGGCCCCTCGCAGCGACGGCCCGCAAAGCCTCCCGGTCGCGCGCCGATGCAAATTGCAAGGGCGTGCCACCCGACCTATACCCGGTCGGGAAGGTGTGGATGATGCCTCGCTTAGTTTCCTGCAGGGCACACACGTACACATTAAATACGAGCCCTCGATCGGCTCAGAGTTGTCCCGTGAATCGGCTCATAGAGCCGATCCACCCATGATTCGTCCAAGGTGGCCGAATATATGGTGGTCCCGCTTGATCAAGATAAAGCGCATGAGATCCACGACGATCCGGGGTTTTCACCGCATAATCGGATCATCCTACTCACGATTGGGCCTCGCGCTCACGCACGGTGATCGTAAGCCAGCCCTAGACAAGGCCTAAAAACCAACACTAGGTTGATCCTCGGAACGTCCCGTCTAGGGGCAGCAAACTACACCCTCGCATGCCGCCGGATCCTCCAACCCTTTGTAAGGCCTAACTATTGCAGTATATTAAACTAATCCTTGATGGATCAAGGAGCGATCGTAACGGATCGGACCTACTAAACGATGATCAAGCGGGTGCCGTCCCCGCACCCATGATGAGGTACAAGGACGGCTAGATGCGCAAGGGTTGCACTACGGAAGCATATGATACTGAGAACAATGCTAACCCTAACACATCTATGATAACTACGTTGCTCGCCATCAAAAAGGCTTCAACGACGAGCAACGCATGAACAACTAGGCAGAGCTCGTGCCGCCTAGATCGCGAGATGCGATCTAGGCAAGCATGGTGCTTACCGGAGGAACCCTCGAGACGAAGGAGTTGGCGATGCGCCGAGATTGGTTTGTGTTGAACGTTGGTTGTTGTTTTATTCCATAAACCCTAGGTACATATTTATAGTCCAGCGGACTTTCTAATGTGGGCGTGCACCAAACCGTGCACGAGATAAATTCTAACTTTACGTAACCTACTACAGAGATACACGGGCTAACTAGCCCAAACTTGGTTAACAAGGCCGATTTACATATCTCTTCCATATGTATATCTTCAAGTCCATCTTGATCGCGGCCCACCTCTCGACCTCGGTCAAATT